>NW_017213586.1:0-15497 GCF_001704415.2 Capra hircus | reverse complement strand
TGCCGGAAGTTCTTTCCCGACCAAGCAGGAAAGGATCCCTCATCTCTAGCTAGGAGGATGGAAACGGGGCTACTCTGGATGTGGGCAGGACCCTCGTGTTTCCTCTCGAGTGAGATGGGAATGTCGGGGAACTTCTTGAGTTGCAGCAAGGGTGTGAAGGACCCTTTGGAAGTTCCAGAGATTAGATGTAATTAGCCTCGAGACACCTCATTGGGAAATGGGCCTCATCTCGCCTGGAGGGAGAACCTCCTGGATTTTCTCAGTTGCGGCAGGTGCTCCCGACTTACGACGGGGACGTCAGGGACCCGCTCTGGTGGCTTCATCAAAGCCAGTCCCCATGCCAGATGCTGGGGGCTTCTCTTGATAACTCTCCTGTTGATGCCCGGGCCGAACACTTGTGTGGTTCGGGGCCGGAACCTGAGGTTTCCTCTGCAGTGCTGACATGGATATTGGGGTCTCTGGAGTCTCCCCTGGAGAGTCAATCCTCCTCTCAAGTGAGGGCACGCACGTGTGCTTCCTCCGAGCTGTAGCAGCAGGGTCACGCTTCCCGTCGTGTGGATCAAGGGATCTGTGGCTTTCCCTGGAGGCTTTCCCACGAGGCTTTCTCACAGGGCTTTCCTCGTGCCACCGTGGTGTGAGTTGATCCTCAGCGTGAAAGTCGAGGCAGTGCAGGGAAAACAGGTTCCTCTGGATTGGACTGATGCTGGGAGCCAGTATGAGGACTCCCGTCCGTGATAACGTCATGAGGAAGAAAACTGACATAGGCATGGTGTGTTCAGACTTCAGGGACCCCTCTGGAAGTTCCTACGCACATACCCCAACAAAAATCTGCCGGCTTTTTTGCTCTGCTTTTCCACTCTTCTGACATTTTCTGGAAAAAGTCAATTCAGGGCTTTAGTCTTCAGCATTTGAAAGAGTGTTTCAATCCAAAAACCCCTCTGAATGCTTTCTAGCCTGCCTGCAGGACTCGTACAGCTGGGCATGTGATTGTTTGAGGCCTCCTTTCCCCAGGAGGCACAGGAAGCTTAAAGCATCCTAGGAATGTAGGGGCATCCGAGGAGTCAAAATCTTTATAATAGGACTGATTAAAAGTTTCATTTTTTGGGTCAATGCTTGCTGCTAAATTTTCATATCCTTTATTTTTAGATAGAGTTGGTATATTAAAAAAACAAGTAGTAGACCTGGTATTAGGAACATTAGATCTTTGAGTTAAGTACCTTCTTTGTTATAACCCACTGCACCTTTGTTTTATAGAGATGTAATTTAATGCTTTAAGGAAATGCAGATTAAAGAAAAACACTTCAGAGGAAACAAAATTAACATTCATTAAGGAAGAGAGCCAAAAAGTGTTTAACAAGCCTCTTGGCCAGAAGATAATGTAAATCACCAGAGACCTTTTGTATACAAAATGATCAGAAAGAGTCTGGGGTGCAAACGCTACATAATTTTGTGTTACCCATTGAACTCCATGTTTTATCAAAAGTATAAAAGGCTTTATGAACAATAAAGGATGGGGCCAGTTTCTCGACCAGTTTCTCGAAACTAGTCTCTCGCCTGGTTTCTTGAGACTCAGGCTCCCCCGTGTCTTTTTCTCTTTTCTTCTTCTCTCCCTTTCCTTCTCTCTGCTGCTTTTACTTTAACTTCAGGCTGAATCTCCACAGGGGCGCGGAGGCTCGCCAGGTCTACTTACTTGCCTGGCTGTTAAGACCTGCACGAAAGGGAGCTTAAGGTGAGGCACCCTTAGATATTCAAGCAGGGGCTGGTGGCCCAACGTAGATGGTGAAAATTCTTTGTCTGGAATTTTATTGGCCTTCCACGTAAACCAAGATATTCAGCCTTTTCCTCCAGTTAATCTTCTTACTACACTATAATTTCTTAATCTAATCTTACATTAATAAATAAAAAAGACTTTCCACGACAACGCCGTCCATCCGTCGAATTCCCTGGATCCAGCGGGGCTGGACCCCGGCAGACTGAGATATCTGGGGGACTCTTGGAATGGTGGCATGACCCTGGAGTTCCTCCGCCTTTCCTGTGGAGAGCGCCTCCTCATGAGATGCGACGGGAACACCCGGAATTCTTTCCCGAACATGCAGGGAAAGGATACCTGACCTCGAGGTATGAGGCGGAAACGGGGCTCCTCTGGATGTGGGCGGGATTCTCGTGCTTCCTCTCGAGTGGGTCAGGTATGTCGGGGAACTTCTTGAGTTGCAGCAAGGGTGTGAAGGACCCTTTGGAAGTTCCAGATGTTAGGTATGGTTAGCCTCGAGACGCCTCAGAGGAAAAGGGCTCATCTCGCCTGGAGGGGAGAACCTCCTGATTTTCTCGAGTTGCGGCAGGTGCTCTTGACTTACTACGGGGACCTCAGGGAACCGCTCTGGTGGCCTCAGGAAAGGCCAGTCCCCATGCGAGTTGCTCTGGGCCTCTCGGGATCCTCTCCCGTCGATGCCGGGGCCTAAGACCCTGTGTGGAGTCGGTGCCGGAACCTGAGGTTTCCTCTCCAGTGCTGACATGGATCTTGGGGTACTTCTGAAGTCTCCCCAGGGGAGTTAGTCGTCGTCTTGTGTGGGGGCATGAACGTGCGCTTTCCTCCCGAGCTGTAGCAGCAGTGTGCAACGCTTCCCTTCGCGTGGATTCAAGGGATCTGTGGCTTTCCTCTGAGGCTTTCCCACGAGGCTTTCCCACAGTGCTGTCCATGTGCCATCGTGGTGTGAGTCGATCCTCGGCTAGAAATTCGAGGCAGTGCAGGGAAATCAGGTTTCCCTGAAATGGACTAAGCACATCTGGGGGACTCTGGGAATGGTGGCACGACCCTGGAGTTCCTCTCGCCTTTCCTGTGGAGAGCACCTCCTCTTGAGATGCGACAGGAACGCCCGGAATTCTTTCCCGACCACGCAGGGAAAGGATCCCTCCTCTGCGAGCTAGGAGGCGGAAACGGGGCTCCTCTGGATGTGGGCCGGGTCTCTGGTGCTTCCTCTCGAGTGGAGACGGGTATGTCGGGGAACTTCTTGAGTTGGCAGCAAGGGTGTGAAGGGTCCTTTGGAAGTTCCAAAGGTTAGGTGTGATTAGCCTCGAGACGCCTCAGCGGAAATGGGCCTCATCTCGCCTGGAGGGGAGAACCTCCTGGATGTTCTCAAGTTGCGGCAGGTGCTCTCGACTTACGACGGGGACCTCAGGGACCCGCTCTGGTGGCCTCAGGAAAGGCCAGTCCCCAAGCGAGTTGCTCGGGGGCCTCTCGGGATTCTTCTCCCGTCGATGCCGGGGCCTAAAACCTTGTGTGGAGACGGTGCTGGAAACTGAGGATTCCTCTCCAGTGCTGACATGGATCTTGGGGTATTTCTGGAGTCTCCCCAGGGGAGTCAGTCCTCGTCTCGAGTGGGGGCATGCACGTGCGCTTTCCTCCCGAGCTGTAGCAGCAGTGTCACGCTTCCCTTCGCCTGGATCAAGGGATCTGTGCCTTTCCCTTGAGCTCTCCCACGAGGCTTTCCCAGAAGGCTTTCTCACAGGGCTGTCCCACGTGCCACCGTGGTGTGAGTCGATCCTCGGCTTGAAAGTCGCGGCAATCGAGGGAAAACAGATTTCCCTGGAATGGACTTAGACATCTGCGGGACTCTGGGAATGGTGGCAAGACCCGGGAGGTTCCTCTCGACTTCCAGTGGAGAGCGCCTCCTCTTGAGATGCGACGGGAATGCCGGGAATTCTTTCCCGACCACGCAGGGAAAGGATCCCTCCTCTCGAGCTAGGAGGCGGAAACTGGGGCTCCTCTGGATGTGGGCGGGGCTCTCGTGCTTACTCTGGAGTAGAGACGGGAATGTCGGGGAACTTCTTGAGTTGCAGCAAGGGTGTGAAGGACCCTTTGGAAGTTCCAGAGGTTAGGTGTGATTAGCCTCGAGACACCTCAGCGGAAATGGGGCCTCATCTCGCCTGGAGGGGACAACCTCCTGGATTGTTTCTAGTTGCGGCAGGTCTCTCGTCTTACGACGGAGACCTCAGGGACCCGCTCTGGTGGCCTCAGGAAAGGCCAGTCCCCATGCGAGTTGCTCGGGGGGCCTCTCGGGATTTCTCTGCCGATCCATGCCGGGCTTAAGACCTTGTGTGGAGTCGGAGCCGGAACGTGAGGATTACTCTCCAGTGCTGACATGGATCTTGGGGTACCTCCGGAGTCTCCCCAGGGGAGTCAGTCCTCGTCTCAAGTAGGGGCATGCAAGTGTGCTTTCCTCCCGAATTGCAGCAGCAGTGTCACGCTTCCCTTCCCGAGGATCAAGGGATCAGTGGCTTTCCCTCGGGGCTTTCCCATGAGGCTTTCACACGAGGCTTTCCCACAGGGCTGTCCCACGTGCCACCGTGGTGTGAGTCGATCCTCGGCTTGAAAGTTGAGGCAGTGCAGGGAAAACAGGTTTCCCTGGAATGGACTGAGATATCTGGGGCACTCTGGGAATGGTGGCACCACCCTGGAGTTCCTCTCGCCTTTCCTGTGGAGAGCGCCTCTTTTGAGATGCGACGGGAACGCCGGGAATTCTTTCCCGACCACGCAGGGAACGGATCCCTAGCTCTCGAGCTAGGAGGCGGAAACGGGGCTCCTCTGGATGTGGGCGGGACTCTCGTGCTTCCTCTCGAGTGGAGATGGGTTTATCTGGGAACTTCTTAAGTTGCAGCAGGGGTGTGAAGGACCCTTTGGAAGTTTCAGAGGTTATGTGTGATTAGCCTTCGAGACGCCTCAGCGGAAATGGGCCTCATCAACGCCTGGAGGTGAGAACCTCCTGGATTTTCTCGAGTTGCGGCAGGTGCTCTCAACTTACAAAGGGCACAATAGGGACCCGCTCTGTTGGCCTTAGGAAAGGCCAGTCCCATGCGAGTTGCTCGGGGGCCTCTCGGGATTCCTCTCCCGACGATGCGCGGGCCTAAGACCTTGTGTGGAGTCGGTGCTGGAACCTGAGGATTCCTCTCCAGTGCTGACATGGATCTTGGGGTACTTCTGGAGTCTCCCCAGGGGAGTCAGTCCTGGTCTCGAGTTTGGGTATGCACGTGCGCTTTCCTCCCGAGCTCTAGCAGCATTGTCACGCTTCCCTTCGCGATGGAACAAGGGATCAGTGGCTTTCCCTCGAGGGTTTACCACGACGCTTTCCACGAGGCTTTCCCACAGGGCTTTCCCTCGTGCAACCGTGGTGTGAGTCGATCCTCGGCTTGAAAGTGGAGGCAGTGCCAGGAAAACAGTTTTTCCCTGGAATGGACTGAGACATCTTGGGGACTCTGGCAATGGTGGCGCGACCCTGGAGTTCCTCTCGCCTTTCCTGTGGAGAGCGCCTCCTCTTCAGATGCGATGGGAATGCAGGGAATTCTTTCCCGACCACGCACTGAAAGGATCCCTCCTCTCGAGCTATGAGGCAGAGAAGGGGCTCCACTGGATATGGGCGGGATTCTTGATGCTTCCTCTCAAGTGGCGACGGGTATGCTGGGGAACTTCTTGAGTTGAAGCAAGGGTGTGAAGGACTCTTTGTAAGTTCGAGAGTTTAGGTGTGATTAGCCTCGAGACGCCTCAGCGGAAATGGGCCTCATCTCACCTGGAGGGGAGAACCTCCTGGATTTTCTCGAGTTGCGGCAGGTGCTCTCGACTTACGACCTGGACCTCAAGGACCCGCTTTGTTCGCCTGAGGAAAGGCCAGTCCCCATGCGAGTTGCTCGGGGGCCTCTCGGGATTCCTCTCCCTTCGATGTCGGGGCCTAAGACCTTGTGTGCAGTCGGTGCCGGAACCTGAGGATTCCTTTCCAGTGCTGACATGGATCTTGGGGTACCTCTGGAGTCTCCCCAGGGGATTCAGGCCTCGTCTCGAGTGGGGGCATGAGTGTGCCCTTTCCTCCCATGCTGTAGCAGCAGTGTCATGCTTCTGCTTGCGTGGACCAAGGGATTGTGACTTTCCCTCGAGTCTTTCCCACGAGGCTCTCCCACAGGGCTGTCCCACGTGTCTCGGTGGTGGGAGTCGATCCTCGGCGTGAAAGCCGAGGCAGTGCAGGGAAAACAGGTTCCTGTGGAATGGACTGAGACATCTGGGGGAGTCTTGGAATGGTGGCACGACCCTGCAGTTCCTCTCCCCTTTCCTTTGGAGAGCGCCTCCTCTTGAGATGCGATGGGAATTCCGGAAATTCTTTCCCGACCATGTAGGGAAAGGATCCCTCATCTCGAGCTACGAGCCGGAAACGGAGCTCCTCTGGATGTGGCCGGGACCCTCGTGTTTCCTCTTGAGTGGAGACGGGTATGTTGGGGAACTTCTTGAGTTACAGCATGACTGTGAAAGACCCTTTTTGAAGTTCCAGAGTTCACGTGTGATTAGCCTCGAGACACCTCAGTGGAAACGGGCCTCATCTCGCCTGCAGGGGAGAACCTCCTGGATTTTCTCGAGTTGCGTCAGGTGCCCTCGAGTTACGACGGAGACATCAGGGACCCGCTCTGGTGACCTCAGGAAAGGCCAGTCCCCATGCGAGGTGCTAGGGGGCCTCTCAGGATTCCTCTCCCGTCGATGCCGGGGCCTAAGACCTTGTGTGGAGTCGGGACCGGAACCTGAGGATTCCTCTCCAGTGCTGACATGGATCTTGGCGTACTTCTGGAGTCTCCCAAGCTTGCGTCACGTCCTCGGCTCGACTGGGGTCATGCACGTGCGCTTTCCTCCCGAGCGGTAGCAGCAGTGTCGCGCTTCCCATCTCGTGGATCAAGGTATCTGTGGCTTTCCCTCGAGGCTTTCCACGAGGCTTTCCCACGAGGCTTTGCCAGGGCTGTCCCACGTGCCACAGTGGTGTGAGTCGATCCTCGGCTTGAAAGTCGAGTCAGTGCGGGGAAACAGGTTTCCCTGGAATGGACTGAGACATCTGGGGGACTCGGAGAATGGTGGCATGTCCCTGGAGTTCCTCTCGCCTTTCCTGTGGAGAGCGCCTCCTCTTGAGATGCGACGAGAACGCCGGGAATTCTTTCCCGACCTCGAAGGGAAAGGATCCCTCCTCTCGGAGCTATGAGGCGGAAACCGGGGCTCCTCTGGATGTGGGCGGAACTATCGTGCTTCCTCTTAAGTGCAGACGGGTATGTCGGGGAACTTCTTGATTTGCAGCAAGGGTGTGAAGGACCCTTTGGAAGTTCCAGAGTTTAAGTGTGGCTTAGCCTTGAGATGTGTCAGCGGAAATAGGCTTCATTTTGCCTGGAGGGGAGAACATCCTTGATTTTCTCCAGTTGCGGCAGGTGCTCTCGACTTACAATGGGGACCGCAGGGACCCGCTCTGGTGGCCTCAGGAAAGGCCAGTCAAGATCCAAGACAGCTTTGGAGAGGGAGAGACATCACGAGAGGCTCCCGAGCAACTCGCATGGGGACTGGCCTTTCCTGAGGCCACCAAAGCGGGTCCCTGAGGTCCCCGTCGGAAGTCCGAGAGCACCTGGCGGCAACTCGAGAAAAATCCAGGAGGTTCTCCCCTCCAGGCGAGATGAGGCCCATTTGCCGCTGAGGCATTCGAGGCTTAATCACACCTAACCTCTGGAACTTTCCAAAGGGTCCTTCACACCTTTGCTGCAACTCAAGAAGTTCCCCGACATACCCGTCTCCACTCGAGAGGAAGCACGAGAGTCCCGCCCACATCCTAGAAGAGCCCCGTTTCCAGCCTCCTAGCTCGAGAGGTAGGGATCCTTTCTCTGCGTGGTCGGGAAAGAATTCCCGGCGTTCCCTTCGCATCTCAAGAAGAGGCGCTCTCCACAGGAAAGGCGAGATGGACTCCAGGGTCGTGCCACCATTCCCAGAAGTCCCGCAGATGTCTCAGTCCATTCCAGGGAAACCTGTTTTTCCCTGCACTGCCTCGACTTTCAAGCCGACGGATCGACCTACACCACCGGTGGCACGATGAGACAGCCCTGTTGGAAAGCCTCGAGGTAAAGCCTCGTGGAAAGCCTCGAGGGAAAGCCACAGATCCCTTGATCCACGCGAAGGGAAGCGTGACACTGCTGCTACAGCTCGGGAGGAAAGGCCACGTGCATGCCCCACTCGAGACGAGGACTGACTCCCCTGGGGAGACTCCAGAAGTACCCCCAAGATCCATGTCAGCACTGCAGAGGAATTCTCAGGTTCCGGCACCGACTCCACACAAGGTCTTAGGCCCCGGCATCGACGGGAGAGGAATCCCGAGAGGCCCCGAGCAACACGCATGGGACTGGCCTTTCCTGAGGCCACCAGAGCGGGTCCCTGAGGTCCCCGTCGTAAGTCGAGACCACCTGCCACAACTCGTGAAAATCCAGGAGGTTCTCCCCTCCAGGGGAGATGAGGACCATTTCCGCTGAGGCGTCTCGAGGCTAATCACACCTAACCTCTGGAACTTGCCAAAGGGTCCTTCACACCCTTTCTGCAACTCAAGAAGTTCCCCGACATACCCGTCTCCACTCGAGAGGAAGCACGAGAGTCCCGCCCACATCCAGAGGAGCCCCGTTTCCGCCTGCTAGCTCGAGAGGTGGAATCCTTTCCCTGCGTGATCGGCAAAGTATTCCAAGCGTTCCATCGCATCTCAAGAGGAGGCGCTCTCCACAGGAAAGGCGAGAGGAACTCCAGGGTCGTGCCACCATTCCCAGAGTCCCCCAGATGTCTCAGTCCATTCCAGGGAAACCTGTTTTCCCTGCACTGCCTCGACTTTCAAGCCGACGATCGAACTACACCACGGTGGCACGTGGGACAGCCCTGTGGGAAAGCCTCCTGGGAAAGCTCATGGGAAAGCCATCGAGGGAAAGCCACAGATCCCTTGATCCACGCGAAGGGAAGGTGACACTGCTGCTACAGCTCGGGAGGAAAGCGCACGTGCATGCCCCCAGTCGAGACGAGGACTGACTCCCCTGGGGAGACTCCAGAAATGTCCCCAAGATCCATGTCAACACTGGAGAGGAATCCTCAGGTTATGGCACCGACTCCACACTAGGTCTTAGGCCCCAGCATCGAATGGAAGAGGTATCCCGAGAGGCCACCGAGCAACTCGATGGGGACTGTACTTTCCTGAGGCCACCAGAGCGGGTCCCTGAGGTCCCCGTCGTAAGTCGAGAGCACCTGCCGCAACTCGAGAAAATCCAGGAGGTTCTCCCCTCCAGGCGAGATGAGGCCCATTGCCGCTGATTCGTTTCGAGGCTAAACACACCTAACCTCTGGAACTTCCAAAGGGTCCTTCACTCCCTTGCGGCAACTCAAGAAGTTCCCCGACATACCCGTCTCCACTCGAGAGATGCACGAGAGTCCCGCCCACATCCAGAGGAGCCCCCGTTTCCGCCTCCTAGCTCGAGAGGTGGGGATCCTGTCCCTGCGTCGTCGGGAAATGAATTCCCTGCTTTCCCAGTTGCATCCCAAGAGCAGGCGCTCTCCACAGGAAAAGCGAGAGGAACTCCAGGGTCGTGTCCACCATTCCCAGAGTCCCCCAGATGTCTCAGTCCATTCAGGGAAACCTGTTTTCCCTGCACTGCCTCGAATTTCAATCCGAGGATCGACTCACACCCACGGTGGCATGTGGGACAGCCCTGTTGGAAAGCCTCGTGTGAAAGCCTCGTGGGAAACCCTCTTGGGAAAGCCTCGTGTGAAAGCCTCAAGCGAAAGCCACAGATCCCTTGATCCACGCGAAGGGAAGAGTGACACTGCTGCTACAGCTCGGGAGGAAATTGCCACGTGCATGCCCCCACTCGAGACGAAGACTGACTCCCCTGGGGAGACTCCAGAAGTACCCCATGATCCATGCCAGCACTAGGGAGGAATACTCAGGTTCCGGCACCGACTCCACACAAGGTCTTAGGCCGCAGCATCGACGGGAGAGGAATCCCGAGAGGCCCCGAGCAACTCGCATGGGGACTGGCCTTTCCTGAGGCCACCAGAGCGGGTCCCTGAGGTCCCCGTCGTAAGTCGAGAGCACCTGCTGCAACTCGAGAAAAATCCAGGAGGTTCTCCCCTCCAGGCGAGATGAGGCCCATTTCCGCTGAGGGGCTCGAGGCTAATCACATCTAACATCTGGAACTTCCAAAGGGTCCTTCACACCCTTGCTGCAACTCAAGAAGTTCCGCGACATACCCGTCTACACTCGAGAGGAAGCACGAGAGTCCCTGCCCACATCCAGAGGAGCCCCGATTACGCATCCTAGCTCGAGAGGAGGGATCCTTTCCCTGCGTGTTCGGGAAAGAATTCCCGGCGTTCCCGTCGCATCTCAAGAGGAGGCGATCTCCACAGGAAAGGCGAGAGGATACTCCAGGGTGTGCCACCATTCCCAGAGTCCCCCAGATGTCTCAGTCCATTCCAGGGACACCTGTTTTCCCTGCTCTGCCTCGACTTTCAACGCCGAGGATCGACTCACACCACGGTGGCACGTGGGACAGACCTGTGGGAAAGGCTACGTGGGAAATTGCTCATGGGAAAGCCTCGAGGGAAAGCCACAGATCCCTTGATCCACGCGAAGGGAAGCGTGACACTGCTGTTACAGCTCGGGAGGAAAGTGCACGTGCATGCCCCCACTCGAGACCGAGGACTGACTCCCCTGGGGAGACTCCAGTAAGTACCCCAAGATCCATGTCAGCACTGCAGAGGAATTCTCAGGTTCCGGCACCGACTCCACACAAGGTCTTAGGCCCAGGCATCGACGGGAGAGGAATCCCGAGAGGCCCCGAGCAACTCGCATGGGCACTGGCCTTTCCTGAGGCCACCAGAACGGGTCCCTGAGGTCCCTGTCGTAAGTCGAGACCACCTGCCACAACTCGTGAAAATCCAGGAGTTCTCCCCTCCAGGGGAGATGAGGACCATTTCCGCTGAGGCGTCTCGAGGCTAATCACACCTAACCTCTGGAACTTCCAAAGGGTCCTTCACACCCTTTCTGCAACTCAAGAAGTTCCCCGACATACCCGTCTCCACTCGAGAGGAAGCACGAGAGTCCCGCCCACATCCAGAGGAGCCCGATTCCGCCTGCTAGCTCGAGAGGTGGAATCCTTTCCCTGCGTGATCGGCAAAGAATTCCAAGCGTTCCATCGCATCTCAGGAGGAGGCGCTCTCCACAGGAAAGGCGAGAGGAACTCCAGGGTCGTGCCACCATTCCCAGAGTCCCCCAGATGTCTCAGTCCATTTCAGGGAAACCTGTTTTCCTTGCACTGCCTCGACTTTCAAGCCGAGGATCGACTCACACCACGGTGGCACGTGGGACAGTCCTGTGGGAAAGCCTCATGGGAAAGCCTCGAGGGAAAGCCACAGATCCCTTGATCTACTCGACGGGAAGCGTGACACTGCTGCTACAGCTCGGGAGGGTATCGAACTGCATGCCCCCACTCGAGACGAGGACTGACTCCCCTGGGGAGACTCCTGAAGTACCCCAAGATCCATGTCAGCACTGCAGATGAAATCCTCAGATTTCGGCACCAAACTCCACACAAGGTCTTAGGCCCCGACATCGAAGGTAGAGGAATAACGAGAAGCCCCAAGCATCTAGCATGGGGACCGGCCTTTGCTGAGGCCACCAGAACGGGTCCCTGAGGTCCCCTGTCGTAAGTCGAGAGCACCTGCCCCAACTCGAAAAAATCCAGGAGGTTCTCCCCTCCAGGCGAGATGAGGCCCATTTCCACTGAGGCGTCTCGAGGTTAATCACACCTAACCTCTGGAACTTCCAAAGGGTCCTTCACACCCTTGCTGCAACTCAAGAAGTTCCCGGACATACCGTCTCCACTGGAGAGGAAGCACGAGAGTCCCGCCCACATCCAGAGGAGCACCGTTTACGCCTCTTAGCTCGAGAGGATGGATCCTTCCCTGCGTGGTTGGGAAAGAATTGCCTGCATTCCCGTCGCATCTCATGAGGAGGCGGTCTCCTCAGGAAAGGCGAGAGGAACTCAAGAGTCGTTGCCACCATTCCCAGAGTCCCCCAGATGTCTCAGTCCATTCCAGGGAATACTGTTTTCCCTGCACTGGCTCGATTTCCATGCCGAGGATCGACTCACACCACGGTGGCACGTGGGACAGCCCTGTGGGAAAGCCTCCCTGGGAAAGCCTCATGTGGTATAGCCTCAAGGGAAAGCCACAGATCCCTTGATCCACTCGACGGGAAGCGTGACACTGCTGTTACAGCTGGGGAGGAATCGAACTGCATGCCGCCACTCGAGACGTAGGACTGACTCCCCTGGGGAGACCCAGAAGTACCCCAAGATCCATGTCAGCAGTGGAGAGGAATCCTCAGGTTGCGTCACCGGACTCCACTCAAAGTCTTAGGCCCCAGCATCGACGGTAGAGGAATTCCGACGGCCCCCCAAACATCTCGAATGGGGACTGCCTTTACTCAGGCCACCAGAGCGGGTCCCTGAGGTCCCGTCGTAAGTCGACAGCACCTGCCGCACCTCGAGAAAATCCAGGAGGTTCTCCCCTCCAGGCGAGATGAGGCCCTTTTCTGCTGAGGCGACTCGAGGTTAATCACACCTAACCTCTGGAACTTCCAAAGGGTCCTTCACACCCTTGCTGCAACTCAAGAAGTTCCCCGACATAACCGTCTCCACTGGAGAGGAAGCTCGACAGTCCCGCCCACATCCAGAGGAGCCCCGTTTCTGCCTCATAGCTCGAGAGGATGCATCCTTTCCCTGCGTGGTCCGGAAAGAATTCCCGGAGTTCCCGTCCCATCTAAAGAGGAGGCGCTCTCCACAGGAAAGGCGAGAGGAACTCCAGGGACGTGCCACCATTCCCAGAGTTCCCCAGATGTCTAAGTCCATTCAAGGGAAACCTGTTTCCCTGCAGTGTCTCGACTTTCAGCAGAGGATCAACTCACACCACGGTGGCACGTGGACAGCCTGTGGGAAAGCCTCGAGGAAAGCTCGAGGGAAAGCCTCAAGGAAAGACACACAGATCCTTGATCCACTCGCCGGGAAGCGTGACAATGCTGCTAAACCTCGGAGGATAGCGCACGAGCATGCCCCACTCGAGACGAGGACTGACTCCCCTGGGGAGACTTCAGAAGTACCCCAAGATCCATGTCAGCACTGCAGAGGAATGCTCAAGTTCGGCACCGACTCCACACAAGGTCTAGGCCCTGGCATCGATGGAGAGGAATCCCAGAGGCCCCCGAGCAACTCGCATAGGGACTGGCCTTTCCTGAGGCCCAGAGCGGGTCCCTGAGGTCCCCGTCGAAAGTCGAGAGCAGCCTGCCGCAACTCGAGAAAATCCAGGCGGTTCTTCCCTCCTGGCAACATGAGGACCATTTCCACTGAGGCGTCTCGAGGCTAATCACACCTATCCTCTGGAACTTCCAAAGGGTCCTTTACACCCTTGCTGCAAATCCAGAATTTCCCGACATAGCCGTCTCCACTTGAGAGGAAGCACGAGAGTCCGCCCACATACAGAGGAGCCCCTTTCCGCCTCGTAGCTCGAGAGATGGGATCCTTTCCCTTTCGTCGGAAAGAATTCCCGGCGTTCCCGTCGCATCTCAAGTGGAGGCGCTCTCACAGGAAAGCGAGAGGAAGTCCAGGTCGTGCCACCATTCCAAGAGTCCCTAGATGTCTCAGTCCATTCCAGAGGAACCTGTTTTCCTGCACTGGACTTTCACGCCAGGTTCGACTCACACCTCGGCGGCATGTGGGAAGCCCTCTGGGAAACCTCGTGGTGCCTGGAGGAAAGCCACAGATCACTTGATCCACGCGACCGGAACGTGACACTGCTGCTACAGCTCGGGAGAAAGCGCACGTGCATGCCCCCATTCGAGACGAAGACTGACTTCCCTGGGGGGGCTCCAGAGCTACCCAAGATCCATGTCAGCACTGTAGAGGAATCCTCAGGTTCCTGCCCAACTCCTCGCAAGGTCTTTTTTTTTTTTCTTTCTTTTTACTCTTTTCTTTGCATTTATTTAAACACAGTTCTCAAACTTTTGAGTGAAATTGGCCTCCTTTGGTAAGCAAAGAACCTGAAATTAGTATTTTAAAAAATGAACAGGCAAAGTCTTCAGATCATCCACAACACAGGTGTAGTGTTCCCTTCTTTTTCTCAAAACTCTGAACCACCCAGTTTTTCCATATAGTCTTAAAAGCTAGAAGAACAAGAGTACATTTGTGGTGGAATATTATTTTCACTTGCTGATTACTAATTGAAATACCATTATCCCCTTCTAACAGCTTTAAGAAATAGCCTTTTTAAGGCATACATTGTGCAACTCATCTTATTCCCTGCTATGTATAATACAGATTACATAAAGGCTGTCAAAGTCACATTTATATAAGCATTAAGCATTTGCTGTATTGAAAGATCTTTAGTTTTTAACACTAGCAGTATAGAGTTACAGAGCGTAATTTTTATCACTTAACTGCAGGTATATTAAGTATGGTATGTTTCATGGACTCGAGGAAAACGGGCATTTTTTTCTTTAATTTACTACTGACAATCTAATCAGAACAGTTCTCCTAAGCATTGATATGTTAGAAAGAAAAAGTAAAAACCAAACGTTATTGTTGCTTTTTGCCATTTGGTAGCATTTTACACACAGGCTTCAATCTTCAGAATACCCTGTATTCAGTAGAAAAACCATTTAAATGAAGTTCTGTACAATAGAAACTTCTCAGCAGTCAAAATTTTAGACTGTAAAAAAATACATGTAAAACATACTTTTCTGAAAACACTTAACTTTGAACAAAGCACCGAACTACACAAATGCAGAATGAAAACAGCATTTCAACTCCACCAAAAGTAGTCATCATAAAAGGTGTAAAAGTCACCTAACTTCACCAGGCACTGTTCACTTTTTAAACAGGAGACAATAAAAAATATTGTCCACAAACAATATCCCAACTCTAGGGCAGGTTTCAGAAAGTCTTCATCTTCATGCTTTAATAGCGATGAGGTGAGTATGATCGAGATCTGGAACGTGATCTGTATCCTCCACGACTATAGTAGGGAGAAGGTGACCGTCTTCTGTATTTCTGATCCTGTCTTGAGCAGCTCTCCATCCTCCCCTCCTCCTCCTCCTCCTCTGTACGATCTGCTGTAATAGTCCCGATCATCATAGCCTCGATCATATCCTCTGTCATAGTAATCTCGACGGCGTGAGCTGCCATAGGTAGGTCTCCCCATGTAAATTCCTGCTGTTGGAGTATGTGGTCTTTTCGTTATGGAGAAGTCAACTCTGATCCTACATCCATCAAGCTCCATTCCATTGGCACGCTTTTTTGCTTCCTTGGCATCATCTACATTTTCAAAGTATACAAAGGCAAATCCTCTTGAACGTCTAGACTGCTGGTCATATACAATAGATACATCAGCAATTGGGCCATATTTAGAGACATTTCTCTTAGATCTCTTTCTGTAGTATACAAGCTCAATCCAAATACTCCAAGACAACAGTTAGGATCAGGATTTGCCCGATTCCCAACATGACGCCAGCGAGTAGACATGGGAGAATGACTGTGGCTATGCCGTCTTCGATAATCTCTGCTGTAAGATCTGCTACGAGATCTTCTATGGGACCGGACCGAGATCGTGACCTTGTATAATGCCTCGGAGAACT
>NW_017213585.1:0-15497 GCF_001704415.2 Capra hircus | reverse complement strand
CAGTATTTCTTCTGTGCTTTTTTTAGCTGTAAAAAAAATGGATAACAATATTAACTTCCCATAATGTTGTTTTGAAGGCAAAATGACTTAATATGCAAGAACAAGATACAGCTGTTTAGGACAATGCCTGGCACAAGATGAGCACCATATAAATGTTAACTGTTATTATTATGAATAATCATCTGTAGTATATGTGTATTGTTTATGATAGCCAAGCCATGTATACAACAGTATAGCAGATCAAAATTGTGATACACACAACTTGCATGAATCTTGAAGGCATTGTACTGAGTGAAAGAACCTGGTATCAAAAGGTTACTGCTGAGGGATTACACTTACATAATATCCAAAAATGATAAAGCTGTAGGTATGGAAAATATACCAGTTGTTTCTAGGAATTATTACTGAGAAGATAGGGTGAATATAAAGAACTTTCTATGCATGAACTTTTCATGCACTTGATTATTGTGGTTTTTACATGGATCTATAAACATGTTAAAATTCACTGAACTATATGCAGCCAAGTCAATTTTCTTACATAAATTAAAAAAATAAAGAGATTGTTAAAGAAAGATAAGACAAGGCATAAGCTGAAAGAAAATATTTTTAAAACACATGCCTAATAATGAGTATGTACCTAGAATATATAACACTTCTCAAAATTTATAATATGAAAATATTCTACCCAATTTAAAAATAAGATTGAGCAACGTTTCAACAAAGAATACAAATATGCACATGAAAATGTACTCAAAATCATTCATGATTAGAACATTTCTATTTGAATGGCTTAATAAAAACACAGTACGAGTACTTATGACAGTGCAGAGAATTTAGACCTCTCATACACAGCTGGTGGAATATAAAGTGTTTTAGTCATTCTGGGAAAATAGGTTTGTATTTTTTTTATAAAGATAAATATATAGTAACCAATATAACCCAGTAATTCCATTCCTAAATTTTTAATCTGAAAAATACATTCTGATAATACCAAAATTAAATATTGAAAACTTATGTTCCCAAGAACACTTTGGGCATCAATGTTTCATTCAGGTATGTTAATAACCACCTCAAATTTCAACTTGTGAATGGGTAAATAAGCTCAGGCACACCCCTTGCAGATGGATACTGTTCAGCAATAAAAAGGAGCATGCTACTGATACAAATAAATGATAATGGGATAAATCTCAAATATATTAGGCTAAATGCAAAAGTCAGATTCAAAGGGCTACTACATTCTGTATGATTGCATTTATATGATATTCTGGAAAAAGCAAACACATAGGGGAAAAATATGCCAGTGCTTGCTAGGGACTAGGGTGTGAGATGGTAAAGAATCCACCTGTAATTCAGGAGACACCGGTTCGATACCTGGGTCCGGAAGACCTGCTGGAGAAGGATAGGCTACCCATTCCAGTATTCTTGGGGCTTCCTTTGTGGCTCAGCTGGTAAAGAATCCGCCTGCAAATGCGGAGCCCTGGGTTCCATCTCTGGGTTGGGAAGATCCCCTGGAGAAGGGAAAGGCTACCCCATTCCAGTATTCTGGCCTGGAGAATTCCATGGACTGTGTAAGTCCATGGAGTCTCAAAGAGCCAGACATGACTAAGCAGCTTTCACCTTCACTTTCTTTCAGGGTGTGAGGGAATTGTTTGATTATAGAAGAGCAAAGGGAACTTGGCAATGTGATGGAAAGCTCTGTGTGTGACTGTGCTGATGGTTACAGCAATATTCATTGATTAAGGTTTATAGAACCTAAAACAGATGCATTTTCTAGATATAATGATATATCAATAGTTTGAATTAACCTATAAGTTTACAGAGGTGGTATATTCCCAATTGATTGAAACCGAGCAATGGGCATTTGAGGACTTATTACATAATCTTCTTTGTTTTGCATATATTCAAAAAGTAGAAAGCAAAATCAAGGAGGCCAACACCTATTGTTGGCAGGAATTTGAGTAAAAAAGATGCTCTTAAATTGCTGATAAACATATAAATTGTCATGGAGTTTTCTTTCTTTTTTTTTTTTTTTTAAACAATCTTGTAACAGATGTTAGAACTTGAAGCTACATAAACCCTTTCTCCCAAAAGACCCACTATTTGAATCTCTTCCACAAAAAAAGAGAGCTTCAGGTTTTTGATGGTATCTGTACAAGGATGTTTATCACAGCATTGTACTTAGTGGTAAATGACTGAACACAGTGAGTGTCTATAAATGGAGCTCTCCCAAAACACTCCCTTGTGATACCCACTTTATAGTCAGCCACTTGTCCCAATGGCATAACAACTTAATTACAGAATAGCTGCACTCTGAAATAATGTGCAGACAGTAAAAAATTATGAATCAGAGTATTAGTTTACAAATGAATAAATGATGAAGTAATTTTTCATATCTAATTCTGCCTTAACTTCAGTGTTTGTATGCTTGACCTCTATGTGCTGCTACATTTAAAATTTTCTCATTTCCCCCCCCATGGTATGTTCTTCCTGGCCTTCACCTTATCTCATTTAGGTGGTAAGGAACTGAGATTAGGGTTTTGGGCAAAAATGAAGGGCAGTTGAGATTGCTGAGCTTTTCTTGGAAGTGGCAGTCTCACTTCTCACTTGGGCAATACCCACTCACTAGCACAGTGCACGAAATATTTGGCATTCTGTGGATAATTTGTGGCTGTGTGAAACAGGCAGGGTGGGAAGCATCCATCATTCCTCATTGGAATCCTTGACTTAAATGCTGAGGCCAGGTTCTGAGAATCTATCGTACTTGTCAGGTACTTCCATATGTCTTACACTTGATTTTTAACCAAAATATATAAGTGACTTTCCAAACTCAAAGTGTAATATAGATAAATCTATACCATGAGCAACACAGCAACATCACTCCTAGATAGAAACTGATGTATTTATCCCCATTTTCCACAGGCCACTTGAAATTAAAATTAAAAATGTGGGGTTGAAAGTTGGGGTTGCCTCTATTGTACCTAGGTGCCAGCACAATCAACCTTTTCTATCAGAAATGTAATCATCTTTTGTATGACATTGTTTCAGACAAGTATGTTTACTTATCTGACTTAAGAGTGTTCTGCTTTATATCTTCCTCCATCGAAGATGTTTTCTGATGACTTCAGCATGTCTTGTGTTCTTTTCCATTATTTTGAGTCTTTTTTTTCTGTCTTGCATATATTATAGTCTTACCTTCTCTGCTAGACTATTCCCCTTTGGAAACAGTTTTGTCCTGTTACACTAAGCACAGTGTGGGAGGCATAATAGTTGTAACAAAATGAAGACATTTTGGTTCCTTGATTCATTGGTCTTGGAAAACAACTGGCATTATTGTTTCTTTTTCTTTTCTTAATTTCTCTTATCAGATTTTATACAAGGACAATAAAACATCAGTATCATAAATTTAAATCTTCATGTCCATTTCCTCTTTGCATTTAGTCAGTGAGAAAGCCAAAGGCTAGGTTGCAGTGTTTACCATCGTGAAGCTACACTGGTTTCTCATCTTGTGAGGTGAGGTATAGAGCTAAATTTTATGAAATGGAGGATGCCTCCCACCCTCCCTGTTTCACATGGCCACAAATAATCCACGATATGCTGAATACTTTGTGCTGTTATGCATTATCCATTTAATGCTCTCCCGCATTTACTGGTTGGAGCCATGTGCCTGTAGGGGCTTCAAGTTCTAGTGCTATCACTTTCAAGACTTAAGGCAGTTTGGTGTAACTGTGATTATTTCCTGGGATCTTTTTTGCCAAGTTGGAATCTTAGACAAGCAAAGAAGTAGCAATAAAATGTCACATAAAATCAATACATATCCAATTGGCATATTTCCAAGAAGAGTTTCTCAACAAAGAATCTTTAGTCTATGTTTAATTGGCATTTTAGGTTAACTGGTGATTCTGTTAAATAGATCAATTGAATGAGAGAAAAACAGAACAAACTAATTTTTGCTTTCAACCGTGAAACATGGTCTCTCTACAGATGTGAATAATTTGGTTTTCATTCCCATTGTCTTCAAATTATTACATCATTAGCCATCTTGGCCAATAATAATAACAAATGTGGAAAGGCTATGTTTTCCCTGCTGAGTCATCCTGCTTCCTCACTGGAATCCTTGACTTAAATGCTGGGGATAGGTTCTGAGAATCTGTCATACTTGCCAGGTACGTCCATGGTATCTTACAGTAGATTTTTAACCAAAATATATGAATGACTTTTTGAAAACTGAACAACTGAATACAAGATAAGCATATGAATTAGGAGGGCTTCCCAGGTGGTACTACTGGTAAAGAATCCACCTGCCTGTGTAGGAGGTGCAAGAGATGAGTTTTATTCCCTGAATCAGGAAAATCCTCTGGAGGAGGAATGGCAACCCACTCCAGTGGTTTTTGCCTGGAGAATCCCATGGAAGAGGTGCCTGGTGGGCTACAGTCCATGAAGTTGCAAAAGAGTTGGACATGACTCAGCATACACTCCACAGTCCATAATTTAAGCATACCCAGGTCTCCCGCATTGCAGGCAGATTCTTTACCAGCTGAGCCCCAAGGGAAGGCCAAGAATACTGAAGTGGGTAGGCCTATCCCTTCTCCAGTGGATCTTCCTGACCCAGGAATCAATCTGGGGTCTCCTGCATTACAGGTGGATTCTTTACCAACTGAGGTATAAGGGAAGCCCTAATTAAGCATAACACTCATAATTACAGCTCAGGCCCTCCTATGATTAAGAACAAGGACAGAAAAACCCAAGGAATGGTTTTAACTTGTTAAATGCAGACATTCTTGACTTTCCAAAAAAACAAAAAAATATAGGTTGTTTTCCCAACCCTATCAGGTAAGACTAATGACAAACCTTGAGAGCCTTGTGGGAATTTTGAAAGTTCAAGCTTTCTGTTTCCAGTTTGCTTGGTGCTGAAAATGCCAAGGATAATTTCCTCTGAAAACACACTGGTCTTCTCATGCTTTCTTACAGTAATCAGAAATTAATGGATGTCTCAGGCACTTGATGAAGAAGGAAATGGCAACCCACTCCAGTATTCTTGCTTAGGAAATCCCGTGGACAAAGGAGTCTGGTGGGCTACAGTCCATGGGGTTGAAAAAAGAGTCAGATGTGACTTCAGTTCAGTTCAGTCGCTCAGTCGTGTCCGACTCTTTGCGACCCCATGAATCGCAGCACGCCAGGCCTCTCTGTCCATCACCAACTCCTGGAATTCACTCAGACTCATGTCCATCGAGTTGGTGATGCCATCCAGCCATCTCATCCTCTGTCTTCCCCTTCTCCTCCTGCCCCAATCCCTCCCAGCATCAGAGTATTTTCCAATGAGTCAACTCTTCGCATGAGGTGGCCAAAGAACTGGAGCTCCAGCTTTAGCATCATTCCTTCCAAGGAAATCCCAGGGCTGATCTCCTTCAGAATGGATTGGTTGGATCTCCTTGCAGTCCAAGGGACTCTCAAGAGTCTTCTCCAACACCACAGTTCAAAAGCATCAATTCTTCGGCGCTCAGCTTTCTTCACAGTCCAAATCTCACATCCCTACATGACCACAGGAAAAACCATAGCCTTGACTAGACGGACCATAGTCGGCGAAGTAATGTCTCTGCTTTGAATATACTATCTAGGTTGGTCATAACTTTTCTTCCAAGGAGTGTCTTTTAATTCATGGCTGCAATCACCATCTGCAGTGATTTTGGAGCTCAAAAAAATAAAGTCTGACACTGTTTCCCACTGTTTCCACATCTATTTCCCATGAAGTGATGGGACCGGATGCCATGATCTTCGTTTTCTGAATGTTGAGCTTTAAGCCAACTCTTTCACTCTCCTCTTTCACTTTCATCAAGAGGCTTTTTAGTTCCTCTTCACTTTCTGCAATAAAGGGTGGTGTCATCTGCATATCTGAGGTTATTGATATTTCTCCTGGCAATCTTGATTCCAGCTTGTGTTTCTTCCATGGCTGTCTAGGGAGGCCTTACAAATAGCTGTGAAAAGAAGAGAGGTGAAAAGCAAAGGAGAAAAGGAAAGATATAAGCATCTGAATGCAGAGTTCCAGAGAATAGCAAGGAGAGATAAGAAAGCCTTCTTCAGCGATCAATGCAAAGAAATAGAGGAAAAGAACAGAATGGGAAAGACTAGAGATCTCTTCAAAAACATTAGAGATACCAAGGGAACATTTCATGCAAACATGGGCTCGATAAAGGACAGAAATGATATGGACCTAACAGAAGCAGAAGATATTAAGAAGAGGTGGCAAGAATACACAGAAGAACTGTACAAAAAGATCTTCATGACCCAGATAATTATGATGGTGTGATCACTCATCTAGAGCCAGACATCCTGGAATGTGAAGTCAGTGGGCCTTAGAAAGCATCGCTATGAACAAAGCTAGTGGAGGTGATGGAATTCCAGTTGAGCTGTTTCAAATCCTGAAAGATGATGCTGTGAAAGTGCTGCACTCAATATGTCAGCAAATTTGGAAAACTCAGTAGTTGCCGCAGGACTGGAAAAGGTCAGTTTTCATTCCAATTCCAAAGAAAGGCAATGCCAAATAATGCTCAAACTACCGCACAATTGTACTCATCTCATATGCTAGTAAAGTAATGCTCAAAATTCTCCAAGCCAGGCTTCAGCAATATGTGAACTGTGAACTTCCTGATTTTCAAGCTGTTTTAGAAAAGGCAGAGGAACCAGAGATCACAACTGATAAAAGACATTTGAAATCATGCCTCAAAGATTCTACAGGTACCCAAGACCTTTGGGGGTTGTGAGCCTTGAATGTTCTGCTTTGCCACTCTCTGCTTTACCCTTTAAGAAAGCCTGATCATCCCAGCCTTGTTGCCACCAGAAAGCTTTGTTACTTTTGCTTTCTAACGGGACTTTCAAGTTGCTGGAGATAATCCCATTAATTTTCAGATTGTGGGTAACTGACAATATCCATTAGTTTTGGATTCCACTGCTCTCTCTGATTTCTTCTTTAGTGAAAGTGAAGTCGCTCAGTTGTGTCTGACTCTTTGCGACCCCATGGACTGTAGCCTACCAGGCTCCTCCATCCATGGGATTTTCCAGGCAAGAGTACTGGAGTGGGTTGCCATTTCTTCATTAGTTGTGTTCAATTATGATTTCTTGTAGCCTTCCCTTAATGTGGGCCCATTTGTGGTGTCAAGTTTAGACTAATACCAAAGCATAATTGTCTTTGTTTAGATTCCCCAGATGTGGGCACAAAGACAAGGATTTGTGTGCTATTTCTTAAGGGGATACTCCCAGAAGAATCTAAGAAGGGGGTTATAGAAGGAGGAAAGAGAAGGGGACAAACCCAAGCTGGGTTTTATGCTTTGCATTAGCCTTTGGTCTGGGGCTGGCTTCCCTGGTGGCTCAGACGGTAAAGTGTCTGCCTGCAGTGCGGGAGACCTGGGTTCGATCCCTGGGTTGGGAAGATCCCCTGGAGAAGGAAATGGCAACCCACTCCAGTACTCTTGCCTGGAAAATTCCATGGACTGAGAGGCTCCTCAGAGCCTGGTAGGCTACAGTCCATGGGGTCACAAAGAGTCAGACATGAGTGAGCGACTTCACTTCACTTTGGTCTGGTGCTACAGGAGCACTGGTGCACAGTTAACCTGCAAAGTTTGTAGCTTGGCTTTCATACCCCTTCAGGAGCCTCACGATTCTCCCTTTGGAATTAAACTCCCAGGTATTTCTGACTTCTCGTGTGATCAAAGTAAATCTAAAAGGCCAAAGGTGGGCCTCTAAACAGTTTGCAGGTGCAAACGCTTAGGAGAAGCTCACAGAAATGCAGGATTTACCTGCAGAGTTGATAAAGGAGATGTGGGGGACATCAGCAGCATTTGCTACAGTATTTTTTTTTCTTTTTTTTTTTTTTAATTTTTTATTTTTTTTAAATTTTAAAATCTTTAATTCTTACATGCATTCCCAAACATGAACCCCCCTCCCACCTCCCTCCCCACAACATCTCTCTGGGTCATCCCCATGCACCAGCCCCAAGCAAGCTGCACCCTACGTCAGACATGGACTGGCGATTCAATTCTTACATGACAGTATACATGTTATAATTCCCATTCTCCCAAATCATCCCACCCTCTCCCTCTCCCTCTGAGTCCAAAAGTCTGGTATACACATCTGTGTCTTTTTTCCTGTCTTGCATACAGGGTCGTCATTGCCATCTTCCTAAATTCCATATATATGTGTTAGTATACTGTATTGGTGTTTTTCTTTCTGGCTTACTTCACTCTGTATAATTGGCTCCAGTTTCACCCATCTCATCAGAACTGATTCAAATGAATTCTTTTTAACGGCTGAGTAATACTCCATTGTGTATATGTACCACCGCTTTCTTATCCATTCATCTGCTGATGGACATCTAGGTTGTTTCCATGTCCTGGCTATTATAAACAGTGCTGCGATGAACATTGGGGTACATGTGTCTCTTTCAATTCTGGTTTCCTCGGTGTGTATGCCCAGAAGTGGGATTGCTGGGTCATAAGGTAGTTCTATTTGCAATTTTTTAAGGAATCTCCACACTGTTCTCCATAGTGGCTGTACTAGTTTGCATTCCCACCAACAGTGTAGGAGGGTTCCCTTTTCTCCACACCCTCTCCAGCATTTATTGCTTGCAGATTTTTGGATCGCAGCCATTCTGACTGGTGTGAAGTGGTACCTCATTGTGGTTTTGATTTGCATTTCTCTAATAATGAGTGATGTTGAGCATCTTTTCATGTGTTTGTTAGCCATCCGTATGTCTTCTTTGGAGAAATGTCTACTTAGTTCTTTGGCCCATTTTTTGATTGGGTCGTTTATTTTTCTGGAATTGAGCTGCAGAAGTTGCTTGTATATTTTTGAGATTAGTTGTTTGTCAGTTGTTTCAGTTGCTATTATTTTCTCCCATTCAGAAGGCTGTCTTTTCACCTTGCTTATATTTTCCTTTGTTGTGCAGAAGCTTTTAATTTTAATTAGATCCCATTTGCTACAGTATTTTTTAAAAAGGAGAAATGAATGAAAGCACCTACTATGTTATCAAACAAAGCTGAATTTAAGTCTTATCTGAGCACTTCCTGTGTTACATTAAGCAAGTTACTGCATTCCTTGATCCTTTGTTTCCCTCATATATAAAATGTTCATGATAGTAATGTCTATACTATCTTTATAGGACTAAATTTGAAAACCTATACAAAGCTTTTTTTTTTTTCCCTCTTAGTATCACTTAAGTGTGGAATCTTAAATAAAATCAAACTCAGAAACAGAAATAGAGAATGTTTTCCAGGGGATGCTATGTGGGGGAAATAGGAAAAGCTTGGTAAAAATTCTAGAAATGAAAGGCAAGGAAAGGGAATGGATTCCCAAATAAAAATAGACATGTTATCACAAGTTTGTATAGAAAATAGGTCTTGGGAGAGAAGAAGACTAGAGACAAGTGGCTGTTACAATTGTCCAGTGAAGGGACAATAAAAAATATACACTAAGGAAGCCAAAGAACACTGCAGCTGGTGACTGCAGCCATGAAATTAAAAGACGCTTACTCCTTGGAAGAAAAGTTATGACCAACCTAGATAGTATATTGAAAAGCAGAGACATTACTTTGCCAACAAAGGTCCGTCTAGTCAAGGCTATGGTTTTTCCTGTGGTCATGTATGGATGTGAGAGTTGGACTGTGAAGAAAGCTGAGCACCGAAGAATTGACGTTTTTGAACTGTGGTGTTGGAGAAGACTCTTGAGAGTCCCTTGGACTGCAAGGAGATACAACCAGTCCATTTTAAAGGAGATCAGTCCTGGGTTTTCTTTGGAAGGAATGATGCTAAAGCTGAAACTCCAGGACTTTGGCCACCTCATGCGAACAGTTGACTCATTGGAAAAGACTCTGATGCTGGGAAGGAATTGGGGGCAGGAGGAAAAGGGGATGACAGAGGATGAGATGGCTGGATGGCATCACTGACTCGATGGACATGAGTTTGAGTGAACTCTGGAAGTTGGTGATGGACAGGGAGGCCTGGTGTGCTGCGATTCATGGAGTCACAAAGAGTCGGACACAACTGAGCGACTGAACTGAACTGAATTGAACTGAAGGAAGCCAAACTGAGATGAAGAGAAAATAGTGATAGTCTAAAGGTATTTTGGAAGTATACTTGAAATGATTTTTATGTTTGATTCATTAGAACTAGGAGTATCAAAGAAAGAGCTCTGTTTCCTGTTTTAGCTCTCATATCTGCATGTCCAGTATTTAACTTTAGATGTACCTAGACTCCATTTTCCCTGTAATGTTGTGAGGGCTTTTCTCTATACTTTGACTTGATTCCCTTTGAGCCAGATTCCTTCTTAATAGGTACCCTATCAGGCAGCAGGTCCAGGTTCACAGGATTCTTAAAGCTTATCATTCTAGTGTCAGAGTTCAAATATTTGTCTCCCAGTTTGGCTCAGAGGGTAAGGCGTGTGCCTGCAATGTGGGAGACCCAGGTTCAGTCTCTGGGTCAGGAAGATCCCCTGGAGAAGGAAATGGCAACCCACTCCAATATTCTAGCCTGGAAAATCCCATGGATGGAGGAGCCTGGTGGGCTACAGTCCATGAGGCCGGAAAGAGTCGGACACGACTGAGCGACTTCACTTTCACCCATGTACAGGACAAGAAAGAATTCTGGTTTGTCCTCATTTAGAATACTGCCTATTATGTGCTGCATTGTATTTCCCTCTCTCCCAAGTCACACACTGAAGTCCTAACTGCCAGTACCTCAAAATGTGACTGTATTTTGAGATAGGGCCATTAAAGACATAATTAAGGTTAAATGAGGTCATAGATCAGGGTCTCTTTTAGTCAGAGTTCCCCAGAGAAACAGAAGCAATAGGATCCATGTATGTAGAAAGAGATTGTTTTAAGACATTGGTTCATGTGATTGTGGGGGCTTGGAAAGAAAGGGAGGTTTGCAGTTTGGAGACTCAGGAAAGAGTTTCAGTTAAGGCAGAGTGCTGGCAAACCAGGAAGAGAGGATGCTGCAGATGGAGACTGCAGGCTGTCTGCTGGCAGGACTTGCTTTTGTGTGAGGGAAGATAACATTTTGTTCTATGTAGGCATTTAACTGATTGGATGAGCTTTCAGCTCATGGCCAATCCCCGGTCCAGCTCTATGTGATCACAGTTGTAAAGATGGTTTTATTTACTTAGAACATGAAACATACACCATAGCAAAACATCTAGGAAATAAAATTAGTGCTACTTTTCTGAATCATTAAGGATTCCTCCACCATGAAATCAAACTGAATAGCTCAGAATCCATAGAAGATGATGAATGATCATTACAATGATAATAGTGGTTATGATGATGATAATGTGATGCTGCTGCTGCTAAGTCGCTTTAGTCGTGTCCGACTCTGTGCGACCCCATAGACGCCAGCCCATCAGGCTCCACCATCCCTGGGATTCTCCAGGCAAGAACACTGGAGTGGGTTGCCATTTCCTTCTCCAGATAATGTGATAGTTATCACTAAAATTTCTCTTTAAGTGTGTATTTTATTTACTCATTTAATCTCCAAAACTACTACCAAGGAAGAAGTAGTATTAACAAATTCCAAGGACATGGAAAATAAGCAGAGTTTAAATAGGTTGCCCTACTCTTCAAAATTAGTAAGTATTGAAGAAGGAAAAACAGTAATATAATCAGAAGCCTAGTGCTTTAGCTTTGATGAATAGGCTCAATGGACCGTGATAATTTCTTTGGTGTTTTCCCCCAAAAGTACTTCAGAATTTGCCCAAGGATTATTTTTTAGGAAGCACACCATTTTGAATTCAAGAAGGGATTACATCCTGCAGAGAGAGAGAGAGTTGTTGGGAGTCCCAGAGCTGAAGGCTGAGATTTCACCATTCACTTAAGATGAAACATTTCAAACTCAGACTGTAGTGACACTAGCTTAACCATAAGGGTGATGAATTTGGGATTTCCTTTCTTTTATGAAAGTGTTCATTTTCTTACTTTTGCTGGAAAAGTGTATAAGAACTCCCACCTTCCTTACTCAGCACTATAAATTGCTCATTTGTTGACACTGCATGTATATCTTTGAGAAGTTATAGCTTTTAAAAATATATAGTTTCAAAGTTTTTGTTCTTCTGCAACCAAATAATTATGCTTGAGCAACATCTCCCTTTACGTGATAGAAGTTTCCATCAACTCGTGTTTCCAAAACTAATTGGAAATCACTATCTCCATCACTTATTTCATAGCTAGGTTAATCACACAACAATACATGTAATACCTTCATATTACTATAGATAGTGTGTCCAGTGAGATCTGGCAATATTGCTATCATCCAGCATATCTGATGAATCTGATAAAGTGTCTTTATTTTGCTAGCTTTGAAAATGTTAGCTGACTGAAAGATGACTTTTCACAGGAGTCAGAAGGAGAATAATTCAAGTTCTCATATATCAATTAATAACTAATTATAATATTATATGTTTTTAAATAATCACAAAAAATTCTACACAACAGAGCTAGAGTACCTGGTGTTCTGTAGCTGAATGAATCACTAACTTTGTCCACATCTTTGCTATTTGGTGAGTAAGTAACTAAGAAAGGGTAGAAGTTTCCATAGGGATCTGTGAGGATCTCGGAGAGCAGTGTTCCTGGTCATTGGGCTTCATCTTTACTCCTTAGATCTTCTTTCTTATGTTTGGACTCTGAGTTGCAGCTCCAGCTCCTTCAGTTCCATTGTAACCACTACTGTTTTTGAACAAGGTCCTTCCTTTTCCTGAATTTCCTGTGGAACACAAAGGATTCTCATAGAGTCTATCTCCCAGTTCCTAATGTAAGTATAGTAACTATGGAGAGTTTCTAAGATTTTCACTCTGTTGGTTACCATGGGAATCCTATGGGGAGTAAAACAGTGCCAGTTTTACCTGCTCACCATACACACTAAAATGTGTTTGCCCTCAGCAGTGGAAATAGGCACTTACAGATAAAGAACTGAGAGCAAGAAAACGTGGTGATTGCAGCAAATGAACTGTTCCCTCTACACTAAGTGCATTATTAGGCACATAGAGAGCTTTCTTCTGCTTCCTATTATGTGCCTCTAATGGGCCAGGCTGATTTTGAATGTTGGCACAGGCTGTCCATTTCTGCTACCAAATTAAGAACTACAAAAGGATCAAACGCAAGGATCATTAGGATGAAAATTATACTTTTTCCCAAAAGTCTCAGACGAAGTTCCACTTCAGTTCCATAGTCTTTGTTCTTAGTCCAGTGCCAAAGACAAATTGTTACAAGCAATAGGCTTATCTAAAATACGGGGCAGAAGCATATGGGCAGAGACGGGAGTGATTCAAGAGGGATGAGAGAGATGTGCTGGGAGAGCTGACAGTCACTTTAAAGGAAAAAACTCTCTTAGCTCATAATCATGTAGATAAACATCAGCTTTGCTTTCTTTTAGTTGTTTCTCAGAACTTTCACAAGGTTGTCCCAGTCTAAGAGTTCAAATCAGATCATAAGTATCACTAAGGACACGGTGTGTGCTAAGTCATTTCAGTTGTGTCTGACTCTTTGTAACCCCCACCAGACTACTCCCCAGGCTATCTCCAGGCTAAAACTCTGGAGTGGATTGCCATGCCCTCCTCCAGGGGATCTTCCTGACTCAGGGATTGAACCCAGAATTCTTATGTCTCTCCTGCATTGGCAGGCAGATTCTTTACCACTAGTGCCACATGGGAAACCCCTAAGGACATGGCTTTGATTTTAAATCAGGAGAAGCACTGAAACAATTTAAACAGAGAAATGTCAAGATCTAATTTATGCTAAGTAACCTCACTCTGGCTATAGAGAGTCAATTAAAAAGAGCCAAAAGGAGAAGTAGGAAGATGAGTGGGGAGCTGTGGCAATAGTCTTGGTGAAAGCTCCTGGCCAGCACATTGGAAGGTGATTTAAGTAGAACTCAGACATACATGTGACTCTGCCTCTGAGCCAGGCTCAGTCAGATTAGAGACTCCTCCCTAGGCTGCAGTAACAGATCACTCCCTTTCTGGTCAGTTTTTGGGGCAATTTGCCTCTGAAAATAACTTCTTGAGAAATTTCTATCTTTTAAACAGAAAGAGAACAGAAAAGAAGACTTTGGCACACTTGTGGGCAAAAGTAATAGGAGGATAGTCTTTCAGATAAAAATAATTACCCCAAATCAAAGACATGAAAAGTGCTGGCTGGCTCTCATAAATGTGTTTTGCATCATGTAAATCACATTAAATTTGAACGTGAGAAATGACATTTCAGTGGGAAGGTTATATGTAATTTTCACCAAAAATTAATTTTCTCTCAGGCACTAGGCAGGGGTCAACCTATGATTAATGTGAGAAGCATGAGCCAGATCAGTGTATCTATGAAATGCATTGGGTGAGGTGCTGTCTCCTATGTCTGTAGGTATCTTAGTTATATTAGGCTGACACTATTTAATAGCAGACATTATAGAGATAATTCTGCATCTGCTTTTTGATTATTAGAAAATTGGTGGCTTCCATCTAGGGAAATGAATTTCTGACAATTTTTTTTCCAACCCTGCAAAACTTTAAAGACTAGTGCAAAAAGCATTTTTACTGTTACATTCATTATGAGATATTAAAGGACTCAGTTCCAGAATTACATTTTCTCTGGGTATTCTTCATCATCCTTTATGATAAGCCTTTTGGCCTTTTTTAAAAAAATGTAAAATAAAAGCTGAAGCAACTTGAGCAACTTCTAGGGACCTATCTTGTGTTTTAGAGAAGAAAGATCTGTACAATTCCTTTTATATGCCTCTTCTATATCTGTCTTTAGAGTCAATCCAGCTCATTATGTATATTTCGCTCATACATTCTATAATTATTAAGCCCCTATTAATGTGCAGGAGCTGTAATAGGTGCTGTGCAACTATTAATGACAAAATGGATTTAATTCTTGCATACCTGCGTTTTTCAAGATTATTTGATTATTATAAAAAGCATCTTCACTATACTCTTTATGGAATATTAAAAGACTAAGATTCCAGGATTAACTAAACATAATTACAGTGTTATGTGATATGTACAATAAAAATTCAGAGAGTGCTTTGGGTCTTTGAAGGGATGGGAACTAATTCTGCCTGAGACAAAGGTCTTTACAACAAAAGTGATGTTGACTAGACTTTTAAGGGTATGGCTAGGTATGTGGATGAGGGAGTTGGGGTGGAATTGGATGTCACCTTTATGGCCACACATGGCACATAGAAAAGTTTTGCTTGTGTTTTTTCCATCAACAGAAAAGAAAACAAATTTGTGAACTCAAATAAAACAGCTTCTCATATTGATAGTTTATGGTGAACGATGTCGGATTTGTGATCTCTGAAGAAGAAGATTTGCTTCAGGACCATGGACCACTCTTGATCACTCAAGAGCTTTTCAGTAGGGGAGTTTTATTAAAGAGTAAGAAAGAGACAGAGAAAGCTCACATAGACACAGAGCCAGAGAGGACGAGACAGAGAGCCCCCCCTAGCTAGTCTTATCAAGGCCTTAAA
>NW_017213584.1:0-15498 GCF_001704415.2 Capra hircus | reverse complement strand
ATTGCTGTTCAGTCGTTCAGTTGTGTCTGAGTCTTTGTGACCCAAGCACTGCAGCACACCATTCTTCTCTGTCCTTCACTGTCTCCCAGAGTTTGTTCAAATTCTGGGTTGGTGATGAACTATCTCATCATCTGTTGTCCTCTTCTCCTTCTGCCTGCAGTCTTTCCTCTGTCATTCCTCTTCTTCTGCCTTCAATCTTTCCCAGCATCAGAATATTTCCAATGAGTTGACTCTTTGCCTCAGGTGACCAAATACTGGAACTTAAGAACAATTCTATTAATGGAAGGAAAAAAAAAAGAGAGAGAGAGAGAGATTGTAACTGAGAAGCTTTACTATAATAACTGATAAAGTAACACATTATGCATAGGCGGTGTCATTTTTGGGCTTTTAGACAACTCTACACACCTTGATTCAGAAACTTGTGCTGACCTATATGAAATCCTTCCTTTCAAGTAATTTTCTGAACTTTTTCTTGTCTCCAGTATATAATATCACTTTTCTAGTATCAATTCCAACTCTGGCACAACCAGATCGCAGAAAGGTGGAAGTAAAAGAATCAATCAAAGAGTATTGGTTTTGGCACTGGGCTCACGCCCAAGTGATTAAGTTTCTCTGTACCCATCTCCAGAAAGGCAGTCACTGAGGTCAGAGACAACTTCTCCTTTTTAGCTAAAGACGCCTGCAGCTCTGTAGTTTTAGAGAGTTTGTGTAGACTAGGTTGGAGGAGGGCATGGCAACCCACTCCAGTATTCTTGCCTGAATAATTCCATGTACAAAGGATCCTGGCAGGCTACACTCCACAGGGTCACAAACAGTCAGACACAACTGAAGCAACTGAGCATGCACACACTCATGCATAGCCTAGGCAGCGCTTCCCACATGTCTCAGTGGTAAAGAATTCACCTGCCAATGTAGGAAATACAGGTTTGATCCCAGGGTCAGGAAGATCCCCTGGAGAAGGAAATGGCAACCCACTCCAGTATTCTTACCTGGGATATCCCATGGACTGAGGTCCCTGTAGGATATAGGGTTGCAAAGAGGTGGACACAGCTTAGCAATTAAACAACATCAAAGCCTCATCAAAGTGGGTACTGGACAAATTTAATCCTTATATAATACTTTAATAGTTTTGTCTTTAGCAAGTAACTTCAAGAATATTTTTCCAGTGAGAAAATAATAGAAAATCTTATATAGCTTCAGAAAATAAATTATTTATAAGTGGTAAATACTGCTAGCTATTTTTGATGATAACTTCTTCTTATGCACAGTAAATTATCAGTAAGTTTAATAAAATTAATATTAAGTTGGTTATTACATGATGGATAAAACATGATGATATAACTTTAATTTAGTGTTCCATACTTTAGTGTAAAATGTATCAGTTCTGTGGAAAATATATAAGCTCATAAAGAAAAATCATATTTGCACTATTCAAATTAAAAAATAAATTGATATATGTTATTCCAAAATAAAACAATATAGATACTGGCAGACCTTGGTAGACAATTCCCAAATATCATTTTCTTCCTTCTTAATCCAAAGGAAGTTTTGTAACTTCATGTGGAACATTATTCTTATGCTTTCCTACTTTTAAAAAAATGGTACTGAATGAAACTATGAGAAATTCTGTGTAGGGCCACCCAAGACAGATGGTAATGGTGGAGAATTCTGACAAAATGTGGTCCACAGGGGAAGGGGATGACAAACCACTTATTATTCTTGCCTTGAGAACCCCATGAACAGTATGAACAGGGGAAACAAAAATATGACACTGAAAGACAAACTGCCCAGGTCAGTAGGTGCCCAATATGCTACTGGAGAAGAGTGCAGAAATAGCTCCAGAAGGAATGAAGAGGCTGAGCCAAAGAAGAAACAATGCCAAGCTGTGGATGTGTCTTGTGGTAAAAGAAAACTCTGATGCTGTAAGGAACAGTATTTCATAGGAACCTGAAATGTTAGGTCCATGAATCAAGGTAAATTGAAAGTGATGAAACAGGAGATGACAAAAGTGAACACTGATATGTTAGGAATCAGTGATATAAAATGGACTGAAACAGGTGAATTTAATTCAGATGACCATTATATCTACTACCCTAGGCATGAAATTGTATGGACCTGAAAGAAGCAGAAGATATTAAGAAGAGATGGCAAGAATACACAGAAGAACTGGACAAAAAAGATCTTCATGACCTATTAATTATGATGGTGTGATCACTGACCCAGAGCCAGACATCCTGGAATGTGAAGTCAAGTGGACCTTAGGAAGCATCACTATGAACAAAGCTAGTGGAAATGGAATTCCAGTTGAGCTATTTCAAATCCTGGAAGATGATGCTGTGAAAGTGTTGCACTCAATATGCCAGCTAATATGGAAAACTCAGCAGTGACCATAGGACTGGAAACAGTCAGTTTTCATTCCAACCCCAAAGAAAAGTAATGCCAAAGAATGCTCAAACACCACACAATTGCACTCATTTCACACACTAGTAAAGTAATGCTAACAGTTCTCCAAGCCAGGCTTCAGCAATACGTGAACCATGAACTTCCAGATGTTCAAGCTGGTATTAGAAAAGGCAGAGGAACCAGACATCAAATTGCCAACATCTGGTGAATCATCAAAAAAGGCAAAAGAGTTATAGAAAAGTGTCTATTTCTGCTTGATTAACTATGCCAAAGTCTTTGATTGTCTATGCCAAAGCCTTTGATTGTGTGGATCACAGTAAACTGTGGAAAATTCAGGAACAGATGGGAATACCAGACCACCTCACCTGCATGTTTCTCTTGAGAAATCTATATGTAGGTCAGGAAGCAACAGAGAACTGGACATGGAACAACAGACTGGTTTCAGATAGGAAAAAGAATATGTCAAGGCTGTATATTGTCACCCTACTTATGCAGAGTACATCATGAGAAACTCTGGGCTGGAGGAAGCACAAGCTGGAATCAAGATTGCCGGGAGAAATATCAATAACCTCAGATATGCAGATGACACCACCCTTATGGCTGGAAGTGAAGAAGAACTAAACAGCCTCTTGATGAAAGTGAAAGAGGAGAGTTAAAAAGTTTGGCTTAAAGCTCAACATTCAGAAAACGAAGATCATGGCATCCGGTCCATCACTTCATGGGCAAATAGATGAGGAAACAGTGGCTGACTTTATTTTTCTGGGCTCCAAAATCACTGGCAGATGGTGATTGTAGCCATGAAATTAAAAGACACTTACTCCTTGGAAGGAAATTTATGACCAACCTAGACAGCATATTCAAAAGCAGAGACATTACTTTGCCAACAAGGTCTGCCTAGTCAAGGATTTGTTTTTTCCATTAGTCATGTATGGATGTGAGAGTTGGACTGTAAAGAAAGATGAGCCCCAAAGAATTGATGCTTTTGAAACTGTGGTGTTGGAGAAGACTCTTGAGAGTCCCTTGGACTGCAAGGAGAATCCAGCCAGTTAGTTCTAAAGAAATCAGTCTTGAATATTCATTGGAAGGACTGATGCTGAAGCTGAAACTACAATACTTTGGCCACCTGATGTGAAGAGCTGACTCATTTGAAAAGACCCTGATGCAGGGGAAGATTGAGGGCGGGAGGAAAAGGGGATGACAGAGAATGAGGTGGTTGAATAGCATCACTGACTCAATGGACATGAGTTTGGGTACGCTCCAGGAGTTGGTGTTGGACAAGGAGGCCTGGCATGCTGCAGCTCATGGGGTTGCAAAGAGTTAGACACGACTGAGGACTGAACTGAACTGAACTGAACTATGGGACAGAATCCTTTGGAAAAAAATAAGTAGTCATCATAGTCAACAAAAGAGTCTGAAATGCAAAACCTGAATGAGATGTCAAAAATGACAGAATGATCTCTATTTCTTTCCAAAGCAAACCATTCAACATGTCAACAATCGAAGTCTATGCTCCAACCGCTGATGTCAAAGAAGTGAAGCTGATCAGTTCTATGAGGACCTACAAGACTTGTTGGAAATAACACCAAAAAAATATGTTATTTCACACTGAAGGACTGGAATGCAAAACTAGGATGTCAAGTGATACCTGGAATAACAGGCAAGTTTTGCCTTGGCGTACAAAATGAAGTGGGGGCAAAGACTAACAGAGCTTTGCCAAGAGAATGCATTGATCATAGCAAACATCCTCTTCCAGCAACACAAGAGATAACTCTATACTTGGACTTCACCAAATGGTCAATACCAAAATCAAATTAATTATATTCTTTGTAGCTGAAGATGGAGAAGCTCTATACAGTCAGTAAAAACAAGACTGGGAGCTGACTGTGGCTTAGATCATGAATTCCTTTTTGCAAAATTCAGAATTAAATTGACAAAAGTAGGGAAGAACACTAGGCCATTCAGGTATAACCTCAATCAATCACTTATGAATAAATAATAGAAGTGACAAATAGAGTCAAGGGATTAGATCTAATAGAATGCTGAAGAAACTATGGACAGAGGTTCATGACATTGTACAGGATCCCAAGAAAAAAGAAATGCAAAAAGGCAAAATGATTGTGTGAGGAGGCCTTACAAATAGCTGAGACAAGAAGATAATCTAAAGGCAAAGGAGAAAAGGAAAGATAGATTCATCTGAATGCAGAGTTCCAAAGAATGCCAAGGAGAGAAAAGAAAGTCTTCCTAAGTGAATAATGCAAAGAAATAGAGTAAAACAATAAATGGGAAAGACTAGAGATCTCTTCAAGAAAACTAGATACCAAGGGAACATTTCATGCAAAGATAGGCACAATAAAGGACAGAAATGGCATGGGCCTAACAGAAGCAGAAGTTGTTAAGAAGAGGTGGCAAGAATACACAGAAGAACTATACCAAAAAACATCATAATGACCCAGCCAGCCACAAAGATGTGATTACTCACCTAGAGCCAGACATCCTGGATTGCAAAGTCAAGTGGGCCTTAGGAACCATCACTATGAACAAAGCTAGTGGAGGTGATGGAATTCCAGTTGAGCTTTTCAAATCCTGGAAGATGATGCTGTGAAAGTGCTACGCTCATTGTGCTGCTAATTTGGAAAACTCAGCAGTGACCACAGGACTGAAAAAGGTCAGTTTTCATTCCAATCCCTAAGAAGGGTAATGCCAAAGAATGTTCACAGTGAAAGTGAAGTCACTCAATCGTGACTCTTTGTTACCCCATGGACTGTATCATATCAGGCTCCTCCATCCTTGGGATTTTCCAGGCAAGAGTGCTGGAGTGGATTGCCATTTCCTTCTACAGGGGATCTTCTCGACCCAGGAATTGAACCCGGCTCTCCCGCATTGCAGGCAGATGCTTTACCATCTGAGCCACCAGGGAAGCCCCAAGAATGTTCAAACGACCACACAATTGCACTCATCTCACATGCTAGCAAAGTAATGCTCAAAATTCTCCAAGCCAGGCTTCAACAGTACGTGAGCCAAGAACTTACAGATGTTTAAGCTGGGTTTAGAAAAGGCAGAGGAATCAGAGATCAAATTGTCAAAATCTGTTGGATCATAGAAAAATGAAGAGATTTCCAGAAAAACATCTACTTCTACTTCATTGACTATAATGAAGTATTTGATACGTGGAACACAACAAACTGTGGAAAAGTCTTAAAGATATGTGAATAACAGACCACCTCACCTACCTCCTGAGAAATCTGTATGCAGGTCTAGAAGCAACTTTATACCCAGACATGGAACAAAGGACTGGTTCCAAATTGAGAAAAGAATACATCAATGCTGTATGTTGTTACCTTGCTTTTTTAACGTATATATAGTGTATATCATGCAAAATGCTGGACTGGATGGAGCACAAATGGAATCAAGATTGCTAAGAGGAATATCAATAACCTCAGATACGCAGATTACATCACCCTTATGGCAGAACATGAAGAGAAACTAAGGAGCTTCTTGATGAAGATGAAAGAGGAGAGTGAAAAATCTGGCTTAAAGCTCAGCATTCAAAAAACTAAGATCGTGGCTTCTGGCTCCATCATTTCATGGCAAATAGGTGGGAAACAATGGAAACAGTGACAGACTTTATTTTGGGGGGCTCCAAAATCAGTGCAGATGGTAACTGAAGCCACAAATTTTTTTTAAAAATAAAAGCTTACTACTTTGAAGAAAAGCTTTGACCAACCTAGAGATAATACTAAAAAGCAGAGGCATCATTTTTCCAACAAATTATGCATAGTCAAATCTATGGTTTTTCCAGTAGTCATGTATGGATGCAAGAGTTGGACCATAAAGAAGGCTGAATGCCAAGGTATTGATGCTTTTGAACTGTGGTGTTGAAGATTCTTGAGACTCCTTTGGACTTTAGGAAGATCAAACCAATCAATCCTAAAATAAATCAATCTTGAATATTCCTTGGAAAAACTGATGCTGAAGCTGAAGCTCCATTACGTTGACCACCTGACATGAAGAACTGACTCATTAGAAAAGATCCTGATGCTGAGAAAAATTGAAGGCAGAAGGAGTAGTGGATAACAGAGGATGAGATGGTTGGATGATATCACTGACTCCATGGACATGAGTTTGAGCAATCTCCTAGAGATGGTGATGGACAGGGAAGCCTGGAGTGCTCAGTCCATGGGATGGCAAAGAGTCAGAAATGATTGAAAGACTTAACAATAACAATATTTAAAATGTACTAGCATAAATAGGCTTTTTAAAAATTGCTATTTTTTCAGATTTATGCCTTTCTCTCTCTCTATATATATATATATAGAGAGAGAGAGAAAGAGTTTATTTCTTGCATAACTGCTTTAAGTGCTCTATGAATATATCAGGCTTAAAAATCTGTTCTCTTACCAAGATAAATTATGCAGCTTCAATATTTTGTTTTATGCACATTTATTTGTGCTTTATTATCTTTATATTTAAATTGGAAATCTTTAAATTGGAAATAATAGTATCTCCATTATAGGATTTTTTGTGGAGAATAAAATAGTTGTTAAATATAAGAATAATGCTAAATGCAGGATAAATACTATATGTATCTGTTATTCTTATACATAATGTTGCAAGGGTCATTTATGCACTCACCTCTTTGATTTCAACTAGAAGATGTAGGAGTGACATCTAGAAGTGGAAATATATGGTCTTTGGTACATATATCTTCAACTTTACTATAATTTTTCAATCTACTCTCTAAATAATTATACTATTTTATTTTTTGAGAATTATGTGGATCCTGCAGTCATACTCCCGAGAATTAGTTATATGACCTTGGCAAGATATGTCTTTGTGACTCAATTTTCTCACCTGTTAAATAAATATAACAATTATATCAATCGGATTGGGCTGCAATAAAGATTAAATGTTATTTGTATAAAACATTTGAAGCAATGTCTATAAAACATTAACTGTACAGTATATGTTAGCAATCAAAATCATTACCAACAACATAGGAAAGTTTTTTATTTCTCTACTAGTAGTTGAAATTGCCAGATTTATTTTGGTGCTTGTTTTCTTTCTTTGTTCCTTATCCAGATCAACGCCTGTAAAATAGTACTATAGACTTAGCTTACTTTCCTCTGATTAGTAGACAAGTTAAGTTTGTTTTTCTGAGGGGAAGGAGGTGCCCAGCTTTACCTTCTTCTGTTTCCCATCTCACATGCAATGATTTTAATCCTTAAACTGGTCCTGAAGCCAATTCCTGTTCAAACCTCCTGCTTCCAGCAAGTCAGAGCCTTCATCCTTAATCTCCTCTCTCCATGCAGATAATTATCTTCTTTTTGAATCAGGGTATATTCTTTTAAAGTTTTCTTTTTATATATCACTTTCATAGTTACTTTATTGCTTTTTTGGGGGATAAAAGGCTTACTTTCAGTCATAAATTTACAGATCATCTTAAAGATGATGAAAAAGAAAAGAAAAGAAGAAAAGAAAATTGTTCCTGGAAAAACAATATATGTTCACTGTAGGCAACATGGTAATAGATGGAAAAGAAGACTACAATAAAAAAAAGCCATCTATACTTTTACTAGCAGGAAACCTTATTTTAAAACTACTTTATATTTCCATAAAATGAGCTCTAAATAAAATTATGTAGATATTAATGATACTACATTATCAAGCTTCTGAACTGTGGTAAAAACATATACTGGAGAAGGAAAAGGCAACCCACTGGGGAGGGAAATGGAAGCCTACTCCAGTATTCTTGCCGGAAGAATTCCAAGGACAGAGAAACCTGGTGGGACAAAGAGTCGGACATGACTGAGTGACTAACACAGAAGCATATTCTCAGAAGAAAATTCCTCTTCTTAAAAATGTTGTAATATAATATCAAAATAAGTTCAATTAAAAATCGTATCTAATATTGAAAGAAATGTAAGAAAACAAATTATAATAATTTAAAAAGCAATATATATATATAATTAAGTAGAAAATGGAATAAAATTTGCATTAACATAGTCATGAATTACTTTTATATACACAATAAAATGTATAAAACAACAGCTAATGTAAACTAGAAAAGTAGAGTAACTGTACAAAATTTAATGTGAGCAAAAAGATGTAATGATACTTTGTATTTATGATGCTATTAAAACTGAATCTAATTGATATGATGTGCTACAGAATATGTTACCAAAGTGACCACAAAATTATATATAAGTTGAATAGACAAAGAGAGCCTTAAAAATTTTTTTGAGAAAATTGCCAAAACTCCTAACAAAAATATTTCCAGAAGGCTTCAAATTTGAGCTTATTATAAACTTCAAACAATCAATTATACCCTATTTGACTCTTTCAGCACTTAATTTTCTTTAAGGAGGAAAATTTTCCAATACCTTGATATTACATAGCATAGCTCTGATGCCAAAAATACTGTAGATACAGTACATAGAATTGGAAATAAATCTCGCTCATAAATATGCAAAATCTTATGTAAAATCTTAGCAAATCAAATATAATACATTAGCCATTGCCAAGTAAAAAAAGGAATAATGCTTAAATATCCAGAAAATATAATCTTTCATGTTAATAAGTAAAAGAAAACCCTATGATTATCTCAGTAGCTAATAAACATATATTTTGTAAATTTTCACACTCTTGAGTAGCTTTTTAAAAAGTCAAACAAGCTCAAAAATTTTTTACATGATAAAAGTTAATTCTCTTGCTCTCTATGCACTTGCATATTTGTATTTACATATATTTTTGTTGAAATTAAAATAAGACTCTATACTATCTCTAGGACTTCCTTACATCTTGAGTAGAGCTGAAAAGAGTGTTTAAAAGGCTTGTGGAATATTTGTAATTATGCAATACTATTACATTTCCTAAAGCTATGTTCTTTAGGATGCTAGCTCTATCAGATATTAATAGATATCCATCCTTTGAATAAAATATTCCATGGCCAAGTGAGTTTGAAGTGCAGTGTGTTACAAAAGTGGACATATTCTTTTGCTGCAAGACTATTTGAGAGAGAGATAAATCATGATTTCTAAAACGTATTTGGCCATGAAGTACCCCAGCTTATGTGTACACTTTCTTTTCTACTTCTTTAGCGTACAGTGAGGAAATGTGTAAATGAATATTTATAGCTAAAGAAATAAGTCTTGACTCCTACACTATGGATTTTTAAATTCTTTGCCTAAGAAATTGAATCCTATTGTGTGTTAAAGGATGTTACTCCAAAATTGCTCATATTATTTTCTTTTTTCTGTATCTTTCTAAATGTTTACTAGGTTATCATTTTTAAATGCTGAATTAATCGTTAGATTCTGTAGGAAAGTCATAGTAAGATTATCTTTATAAAAACCTATCCCCTAAACATTCTAAAGGAGCTTATTATTTATTTATTTATTTACTTTACAATACTGTATTGGTTTTGCCATACATTGAGATGAATCCACCACGGGTGTACATGCGTTCCCAAACATGAACTCCCCTTCCACCTCCCTCCCCATGACATCTCTCTGGCTCATCACCATGCACCAGCCCCAAGCATGCTGTATCCTGCATCGGACATAGACTGGCGATTCGCTTCTTACATGATAGTATACATGTTTCAATGCCATTCTCCCAAATCATCCCACCCTCTCCCTCTCCTCTGAGTCCAAAAGTCCGCTATACACATCTATGTCTTTTTTGCTGTCTTGCATACAGGGTCGTCATTGCCATCTTTCTAAATTCCATATATATGTGTTAGTATACTGTATTGGTGTTTTTCTATCTGGCTTACTTCACTCTGTATAATTGGCTCCAGTTTCATCCATCTCATCAGAACTGGTTCAAATGTATTCTTTTTAATGGCTGAGTAATACTCCATTGTGTATATGTACCACAGCTTTCTTATCCATTCATCTGCTGATGGACATCTAGGTTGTTTCCATGTCCTGGCTATTATAAACAGTGCTGCAGTGAACATTGGGGTACATGTGTCTCTTTCAATTCTGGTTTCCTCAGTGTGTATGCCCAGAAGTGGGATTGCTGGTCATAAGGCAGATCTATTTGCATTTTTTTAAGCAATCTCCACACTGTTCTCCATAGTGGCTGTACTAGTTTTCATTCCCACCAACAGTGTAGGAGGGTTCCCTTTTCTCCACACCCTCTCCAGCATTTATTTGCTTGCAGATTTTTGGATCACAGACACTCTGACTGGTGTGAAGTGGTACCTCATTGTGGTTTTGATTTGCATTTCTCTAATAATGAGTGATGTTGAGCATCTTTTCATGTATTTGTTAGCCATCCGTATGTCTTCTTTGGAGAAATGTCTATTTAGTTCTTTGGCCCATTTTTTGATTGGGTCGTTTATCTTTCTGGAATTGAGCTGCATAAGTTGCTTGTATATTTTTGAGATTAGTTGTTTATCAGTTGCTTCATTTGCTATTTTGCTGGATGAAGCACGAGCTGGAATCAAGATTGCTGGGAAAAATATCATAACCTCAGATATGCAGATGACACCACTCTTATGGCAGAAAGCAAAGAACTAAAGAGCCTTTTGATGAAAGTGAAAGAAGAGAGTGAAAAAGCTGGCTTAAAACTCAGAATTCAGAAAACTAAGATCATGGCATCTGGTCCCATCAGTTCATGGCAAATAGATGGGGAAACAATGGAAACAGTGAGAGACTTTATTTTCTTGGGCTCCAAAATCACTTCAGACAGTGACTGCAGCCATGAAATTAAAAGACACTTGCTCCTTAGAAGAAAAGCTATGACCAAACTATACAGCATATTAAAAAACGGAGACGTTACTTTACCAACAAATGTCCATCCAGTCAAAGCTATGGTTTCTCCAGTAGTCATGTATGGATGTAAGAGTTGGACTATAAAGAAAGCTGAGCACCGAAGAATTAATTTTTTTGAACTGTGGTGTTGGAGAAGACTGTTGAGAATCCGTGGACTGCAAGGAGATCCAATCAGTCAATCCTCAAGGAAATCAATCCTGAATATTCATTGGAAGGACTGATGCTGCAGCTAAAACTCCAATACTTTGGCCCCCTGATGTGAAGCACCAGTTCATTGGAAAAGACCCTCATGCTGGGAAAGATTGAAGGCAGGATGAGATGGGGATGACAGGATGAGATAGTAGGATGGCATCACCAACTCGATGGATGAGTTTGAGCAACTCTGGGAGTTGGTGATGGACAGAGAAGACTGGTGTGCTGCAGCCCATGGGATCGCAAAGAGTCAGACACGACTGAGAGACTGAACTGAACTGAACAATGCCCAAGACTCCAGTGTGGGATGACTGCATGATATATACATTTAAATGTCTTTTTAACAATTTAGTCTATAGCTTGCCCTGTAAAGACTGTGGTACATATGCTCCTGTGTATTACATTTGAGATTATGTACTGAGGATTTTATTTCTTAAGATTTGTAAATTTCCCTCATTAATATTTAATGAGGTTTGAAGTAGAGACTAGAAGCAAAATAGCATTGAGTGTCAAGCATTTCCACCAAAGTTCCCCTAATTGCAGAGAGAGAAAATGTGTAATACCCTCTCAAATTGGAAATATCTTGGTGGGAGGCCTCAAGTTTTATCTGAAAAATTAGGTTATACTCCATTTCATATACTCATTCTATAAATATGTTTGGTTTTTAACAAGAGTACATTACTTTTTTATAAAGTTACCACTTTATACATCATTTTTTTCTGTGTCTCTTACATTAATGCATACCTCTTGGGGTATGAAATTTTTAAGAACTTGGATAGTTGGAAAATTCACACTGTATCTTTATTTGCATTCATTAGCACCAAGTGATGAAATGAAAAGATAACTAATATGGCTATGGCTAGGAGTCATTTTCAGTTCTGTCTCCTTCCTTATCCCATTTCCCCTTCCCTGTATTCCCAGTGGATGCCTCCTTAGCCCATTGCTTTCACACAGTTGATTCCTCATTCTTAAAGTGTCTAATCAAATATCACATTCTCTGAGAAAGAACTTTCTTGACTGTGGCAGACAAACTGTAAGGTGACATTCAGTGATCCTTGCCTGGATCACTGGATCAACAGTAAAGGCATGGTGTTCATGCCGTTCTGAAATCTCTGCTTCAGTGTGTGCAGTATCTGTGACTTGCTTCTAATCAGTAGAATTTGTCAAGAGTGATGAGAAGTCACTCTCATAATTGCATTATGTTATATAAGACAGCTTCAGACTGGAGCAGGAACTTTTTCTTGGTAGCTTTGAAGCAATCAGATGTCATGTTCTAAGAGGGCCGTACAGCTAGAACCTGACAGTGGAATGTGGGAGTTGAGAGCTCCTCATGTGGCAGCAGGGAAGAAAGAACCTTAGTCCTACAACTGCAAGCAAATGAATTTTTTCACCAACTTGAATGCACTTGGAAGAGAATCCTGAAACTCTAAGATTGCTGCCCAGCTGATGGCTTGATTTGAGCCTGATGAGACTTTGACCAGAGAAATTCAGCCTGAATTTCTCATCTATAGAAAATGTGAGATAATATGTCTGGATTCTCTAGTCCCTAAGCTAATAGAAATTTGATACATAGCAATAGAAAATCAATTTAGATGTTAGGAATCCAGTGTTGTTTGAGGGGAAAAAACCCATATTCCACATCTTACCTCCCTTCCTCCTGGTTGTGTCTGTCCATGTTTGGGGTAGTCTTGTCCAACAAGAGTGGAGTAGGAATGCAATCCAAAATCAGGTTTATAAACTTCAACTTCTGTCAACTTCTGTTGAGTTTTCTTGTCTGAACACATCCTGTGAACCACTGATTATACTGCTATAGTGTGAGGAAGGTTTAACTGCAATGACTAGAAACCAAAGTTACTAGGAATGGCACTTTAGTCTAGTTCTGTCTAGTGTATCTCTACATGTAATATAAGATTGCTATAAAATAATAGATCTAATACTTGTTATTAGGCTTTATTTTAAATGGAAAACACTATTAGCAAAAAAGCATCAATTCTTCGGCGCTCAGCCTTCTTCTGAACTGTGGTGTTGGAGAAGACTCTTGAGAGTCCCTTGGACTGCAAGGAGATCCAACCAGTCCATTCTGAAGGAGATCAGCCCTGGGATTTCTTTGGAAGGAATGATGCTAAAGCTGAAACTCCAGTACTTTGGCCACCTCATGCAAAGAGCTGACCCATTGGAAAAGACTTTGATGCTGGGAGGATTGAGGGCAGAAGAAGGGGACGATAGAGGATGAGATGGCTGGATGGCATCACTGACTCAATGGATGCGAGTCTGAGTGAACTCTGGGAATTGGTGATGGACAAGGAGGCCTGGCGTGCTGCAATTCATGGGGTCACAAAGAGTCGGACATGACTGAGCAACTGAACTGAACTGGACTGATTAGCAAAAAGCAGGTTTCTATTTTTGTATGTGAAGTACAGTTAGCTAGTTGGCATACAATAGTATACTAGTTTCAGGTGTACAGCATACTGATTCAACATTTGAATGCATTATAAAATGATCACGATGATAAGCCTAGTTTGTTTGTCCTCAGAAAAAGTTGTTATAGTTTGTTTGTCCTCAAAACAAAGTTATTATAGTATTATTGACTGTATTTTTTATGCTGTATACCCTTGTGATTTATTTATTTTATAATTGTAAGTTGTTCCTCTTCTATCTATTTTGCCCAGTCTCACTCTCCCTTCTGTCTGACAACTGCCAGTTTATTCCCTGTATCTATGAATATCTTTTCATTTTCTTTTTTTAGATACTACATGTATGTGAGATCATATGGAATTTATCCTTTTCTGTCCAATTTATTTCACTTCGCATAATGCCCTCTAGATCCATCCATGTTGTTGCAGATGGCAAGATTTTATTCTTTTTTATGGCTAAAGAATTTTTTTTTTTTCTTTTAGGTGATTTCTAGTCACATACCATTGTGTCTAGAAAAGATACTTGATATGATTTCAGTCTTCTTAAAGTTATTGAAACTTGTTTTGTGGCCTAACTTGAGATCTATCCTGGATAATGCTCAATATACTTTTGAAAAGAATGTATTCTGATGTTTTAGGATGAAAATATTTTTTGTATATCTATTAATTCCCAGGCTGATTTAATGTGAAATTTAAGGCCAATGTTTCCTCGTTGATTTTCTGTCAACAGATCAATGGGTGATCTGTCCATTGATGTAAGTGGGGTGCTAAAGTCCCCTACTTTTTATTGTGTTACTGTGAATTTCCACTTTATGCTTGTTAACATTTGTTGTATGTAGTTAGGTGTTCCTGTGTTGAGTGCGTATGTATTTGTCATTGCTATATATTTTTAGTTGGATTGATACCTTTATTTTATAATATATTTGTCTCTTAAAGTCTGATATCAGTATTGCCACCTTCATTTTCTTTTGATTTCCATTTGTATGGGATAACTTTTCTGTCCCCTCACTTTCAGTTTCTGTGTGCCTCTATATCTGGAGTCTTTTTGTAGGCAGCATATAATAGGTCTTTTAAAAAAGTCAAGTTAGCCATTCTGTCTCTTGATTGGAGTGTTTAGTCTGCTTATATATAAAGTAATTATTACTAGATATGGTACTTATTGACACTTTTAAACTTGTTTTCTGGTTATTTTTGTAGTTATCCTCTGTTCCCTTCCTCTTCTTTTGCTCTTTTCCCCTGTGATTTGATGGCTACCTTTAGAGTTTTTTGTTTAGATTTTTTTTCTCTTTATTTTTGTGTATCTTTATAGGTTTTAACTTGTGGTTACCCTATATATTACAATCTATGCATATAGTTGTCTATTTTAAGTTGAATAATCTCTTAGTTTGACACATTATAAACAGGTCTTCATTTTTACTATCCTCTACCCATTTCAACATTTTGTGTTTTGACATCATATTTTATATCTTTTTGTTTTGTGAATCCTTAACTACTGACTGTAGTATTAATGATTTTACTTTTCAAGGTAGTACTTTTACTTCTTTTGTCTTTTAGCCTTCCTACCAGCTTTATGTTTGCCTTTACCATTAGATTTTTCCTTTCATAACTGCTTTATTTCTAGTTGTGGCTTTTCTACTTAGAGATGTTTCTTCAATATTCTTATAAGACCAGTTTATTGGTGACATAGTTTTTATTTTTATTTTTTTGCA
>NW_017213583.1:0-15499 GCF_001704415.2 Capra hircus | reverse complement strand
ACTCTGGATGTGGGCCTACCAGTCCAGGTGAGTCCACAAGAGGGACTCTTCGTGCTTGCTCTCATCGAGAAGTCGAGCGGGACTGATATGTCGTGGGACTAGCTCCTTAAAGTGCATGCTCGCAGCAAAAGTAACGTTGAGACAGCCGACCCTATGATGGGAGAGTTCTCAGAGGTTAAGAGCGGTGTGACTGGATTATTAGCCTCAGACAGACGCCCATATCTTCTGAGGTGCTTTGAAGAGTACCTCCTAGACAGGAAACATATGCGCCCTTCATCTTCCGTCACCACGCTGCTCTGGCGGCGGAGAAACTCCTGATAATTTTCTCATGAGGTATGGACCACAGTCGCATTCGTCGACTTACGACCTGAGGGGACCCTCAGTTCGACCCTGCCATCTGCTGGCGCCTAGGAGAGGCCTGGTCCCAGTGCGCAGCCATTGGCGTGCGGGAAGCTGGCCTCTCAGGCATCTCCTCTCACCGTCGAGTCCCAGCCGGCGACCTAAGATCTTGTGTTTGACGTCGGAAGGCTGCCGCGATTACCTGGAGGCGATGGATGTGCTCTCTCCAGTGTTGCACATTGTCGCATACTGTTTGGCCTAATTAGCTCACGACTACATCCAAACACAGGGAAGAATGTCCACTAGCCTAATACACCACAATCACAAGTAATCTTTCGGTACTTTCTCGGAATCATCCCCCTTTAGCCGTCGGTCAGTCTAAAGTCCTTCAGATCATCGAGCTGGGGGCATGCACGTCCGCGTTTCCTCCGAGCTTGTAGGCAGCAGTGTCCGCGCTTCCCTTCGCCTTGTGGATCAAGGGATCTGCTGGTTTCCCTCCCCCCGCCGCATCGGAGGCTTATCCAGAGGCTTCCCACGAGGCTTCCCACAAGAACTGAAGCGCTGTCCACGTGCCACCGTGGTGTGAGTCGATCCTCGCTTGAACAGTCGACGGTCAGTGCAGGGAATAACAAGGTTTTTCCTGATGGACCTGAGACATCTGCGGGGACTCTGGAATGGTTGCCACGAGCCTGGGAGTTCCTCTTCGCCTTTCCTCGTTGGAGAGCGCCTCCTCTTAAATGCCGACGGGAACGCCGGAATTCTTTCCCGAGCCAGGCCAGAGAAAGGACCTCCTCTCGAGCTTGGAGGCGGAAACAGGGCTGCCTATGGATGTGCGGCGGGACTCTCGTGCTTCCTCTCGAGTGCAGACGGGTATGTCGCGCTCTCCTTGAGTTGCAGCAAGGGTGTGCGAAGACCCTTGCGAAGTTCCAGATGTTTCAGATGTGATTTAGCTCGAGACGCCTCCAGGTTGAAATGTTCTCATCTCGCCTGGAGAGGAGAACATCCTTGATTTTCTCTGGGTTGCGGCCGTTGCTCTCGAATTTACGACGCGGGACCTCATGACCTTCTCTGGTGCTTCAGAAAGGCCAGGTCCCCCCCGATTGCTCCTGGGCTCTCGGGATCCTCTCCCATCGATGGCGCGGGGCCTAGACCTTTGTGTGGATTGTCTGTGCCGGAACTGCAGGATTCCTCTCGCAGTGTGAATGGGATCTTGGCGTTACTTCCGGAGTCTCCCCAGGGAGTCACAGGCCTTCATCTCGGCTTGGGCGGCATGCCACTGCTGCTTTCCCCCGAGCTGCAGCCTGCATGTCCGCGCTTCCCTTCGGCGTTGGATCCAGGATCTGCTGCCTCCGGCCTCGAGCTTTCCCACGAGGCCTTCCCAAGGCTAATCCAGTTGCCTCCGTGGTTGTGAGTCGATTCCTCGCTCTGAAATATCGCAGGCAGTGCCAGCTGGCAAAACAGTTTCCTGCGAATGGACTGAGACGAATCTGGGGGACTCTAGGATCGTGGCACGACGCTGGAGTTCCTCTCGCCTTTCCTTGTCGCAGAGAGGCCCTCCTCTTGATATGCGACAGCGGAACGCGGGGAATTCGTTTCCCGAACACGCAGGGAAAGGGTCCCTCCTCTCGAGCTTGGAGGCGGAACGGGCTCCTCTGATGTGGGCTGGGACTCTGCTGCCTTCCTCCTGAGTGCCAGCCGGGTATGTCGGGGAACTTTTGAAGTTGCAGTAAGGGTCTGTGAAGGACCCTTGGAAGTTCCAGATGTTGATGTATAGCCTCGAGACGCCTCAGCACAAGATGCGCCTCATCTCGCCTGAGCAGGGAGAACTCCTGCGATTTTTCTGAGTTGCCGGCAGGTGCTCTCGACTTCAACGCGCGGGGACTCCCTCAGAGTCGGCTCTTGGTCGCCTCAGAAAGGCCACTCCCCATGCGAGTTGCTCCCGGGGCTCTTCGGATTCACTCCCTGTCGCATGCTGGCGTCCTAAGACGTCTTGGGGACTCAGTGCCCGACACCTGAGGATTCCTCCCATTGGACAATGGCATCTTGGGGTAGCTTCTGGAGTCCTTTCCGGGAATGTAGTCTCTCGTCTCGAGTGGGGGCATGCACGGACGCTTTCCTCCGCAGCTGTAGCAGCAATGTCCGATTCCCTTCTCCGTGGATCTAAGGGATCAGTGTGCGTTTCCTCGAGGCTTCCACGACGGCTTTCCCCACGAGGCTTTCCACAGGGATGTCCCAGCAGTGCACGGTGTTGAGTGCGATCCTCGCGTTTGGAAGTCGAAGGCCGGTGCAGGCGAAAACAAGGTTTCCTGAATGGGACTGAGAGCATTCTGTGGACTTCTGGGAATGTGGCCACGACCACTGGGGTTCTCTCGCTTTCCCTGTGCGAGCGCTCGCCTCTATGAGATGCGACGCGAAACGCCGGGGATTCTTTCCCGAACACGCAGGCGAAAAGGATCCCTCCTCTCGAGCTAGGGGGCGGTAACTGGGTTCCTCTTGATATTGGCGGCGACTCTCGAGCTTCTTCTCGAGTGGAGACGCGGTGGTATGTCGGGGAATTCTTGGTTGCAGCAAGGTGTGAAGGACCCTTGTGGAAGTTTCCAGACGTTAGATGTGAATAGCTTGATACGCCTCAGCGACATGGCGCCTCATCTCGCCGAGAGAGAACCTCCTGGATTTCTCTCGAGTTGGGGCCAGGTGCTCCACACGACGACGCCAGGGACCCGCCTCGTGGTGGCTCAGGCAAGCCAGTTCCCCCATGCGCAGTTGCCTCGGGGGGCGCCTCTCAGGACTCCTCTCCGTCGATGACGGGACCTTAAGATATTTGTTTGAGCTCGGTGCCTGGAAACTGAGGATTCCTTAATCCAGTGCTGAATGATCTTGGGCGTAACTTCTGGAGTCTCCCCAGGGGAGTCAGTCTCTGCGTCAATCGAGTGGGGGCACAAGCACCGATGCGCTTTTCTCCCGCAGCTGTAGCAGCAGATGATCGCGCTCCGCTATCGAGTGGATCAAGGATCTTAAATGTGGCTTATCTCCGCGAGGCACTCCGAAGAGGCTTTCTTCACAGGTGCTTTCCCAATGGACTTCCCACGTAGCCACCGAAATGGTGCTGAGATCGATCCTACGGCATTGAAGGAACTCGAGGCAGTGCAGTGGGAACAACAGTTTTCCCTCGAATGGACTGAGACATCTGCGCGACTCTGGAACTGATCGGCAAGAACCTGGAGTTTCTCTCGCTTTTCTAGTGAGATGACGCCTCCATCTCGAGATGCCGAGACGGACGCCGAGGAATACATTGACCGCAACACTGGAGGAGGCAAGGATCCATCCTCAGTCACGAGCTAGGCAGAATACGAGACAACGCGCTCCTCTGAATGGGCCGTACTCTCGTGCTTCACTCTCAAGTGGACGAGGTGAGTGTTCGGGAACTTTTTTGAGTTAGGCAGCAAGTTGTAGTGAAGGACCATTTGGAAGTTCCAGAGCTTAAGGTGTGATTTGCAACGCACCTCGAGACAGCACTCAGCGTAATGGGCCTCATCTCGGCCTGGAGGGAGAACCTCCTGGATTTATTCTACGAAATTGCGGCAGTTGCTCTCGAGTTATGACGCAGGACGCTGAAGACAGGATAGCGCTCTAAGTGGCCTCAAGCGAAGCCACAGTCCCCATGCGAGTAAAAAAATGCTCGGGGCCTTCAGAGACTCCTCTCGTCGATGACTGGTGACCTAGATTATTGTGTTGAGTCATCGGTGCTGGAAAATGAGGATTCCTCTCAGTGCTGACATGCGATCTTAAGGGTACTTCTGGAGTCATACTCAGGGCGAAGTAGTCCTGTCTCCCGTGGGGCATGACCGTGCGCGCTATATCTCCGAGCTGTAAGCAGCAGTGTCACGGCCTTCCATAGGGTGGGTCAAGGGATCTGTGGCTTCACTTTGAGGCTTTCCACGAGAATTTTCCCACTGAGGATTTCAGCCCACAGGGCCTGTCCACGTGCCACTGTGTTAGGTGTGCGTCGATTCCTGGCTTGAACGATCGAAAGCCGGATGCAGAGAAACCAGGTTTCGCCATGGATAGGAACTGAGCATATTGGGAGGGACTTCTGGGATGGATGGCACATGGATTTCCATCTCGCTTTCACTGGTATAGAGCGCCTCCTCTTGAGATGGGACGGGAACGCCAGGAATTCTTCCACGACACGCAGGGAAGGATCCCTCCATCTCAGAATTAGGAGGACCGAAAACAGGAGGAACTCCATACTGGAATGTGGGCGGGAACATCTACGTACTTCACTCTACTCGAGTGGAGACGAGGATATGTCGCGGAATTTCTTTGAAGTTGCCAAGCAAGGGTGTGAAGGACCCTTTTAAGTTCGAGACGTTAAAGATGTGATTAGCTCGAACGACAAAAGCTCAGCGTGAAATGGGACCTCATTCTGCCTGGAGGAGAGAACCTCCTGGACTATGATTCGTAAGTTGCGCGCAGGTGCTACTCGACTTTACAGAACGGGGAACACTCAGGGACCGCTCTGGTGGCCTCAAGGAAAGGCCAAAAGTACCCCATGCGCACGTAATTGCCTCAAGCGCCATCTCGGGAATTCCTCTCCCGTCGATGACCGGAGACCATAAGATCTTGTGTGGAAAGTCCGGTGCCGAACCTGCAGCATATCCATCTTCAGTCGCTTGACATTGATACTATGCGGGTACTTACTGAGAGCTTCCGCCAAGGGAAGTCAGAGCCTCGTCTCGATGTGGGGCATGCCCTGCGCTTTCCCCCCGAGCTGTAGCTGCAAGTGTCGCTCTTTCCTTCGCGTGAGACGCAACGGATCTGGCCTTCCCCTCGAGGCATTTCCCACGAGGACTTTCCCACAGGGCTGTCCCCGTGCCACCTTGCCGTGTCAGTTCGAATCCTCGGCTTTGAACGATCCGAAGGACAGTGCAGGAAAGTAGTTTCCCTGGAATGGACTGAGACATCTGGAGGGACTGTAGGAAGTCGGTGGCACGACCCTGGAGTTCCTCTCGCTTTCCTGAGGAGAGCGCCTCTCTTGAGATGCGAAAGGAACGCGGGAATTCTTTTCCCATCAACGCAGGGACAGGATCCTTTCTCTTCGAGCAAGAGTATGGAACGGGGCTCCTTTGGATGTGGGCAGAACTCCTCGTGCTTCTCTCGGAGTGAGACGGGTATGTCGGGGAACTTCGTTGAGTTGCAGCAAGGCGTGGGTGAAGCGACCTTTGAAGTTCCAGAGGTTAGGTGTTGATTATGCCTCAGAGACGCATCAGCCAGAAATGCGGTCTCATGTCGACTGGAGGGGAGAACCTCCTGATTTTCTCGGAAGCTTTGCGGCAAGTGCCTCTCGACTTACGAACGGGGAACCTCAGAGGGACCGCCGCTCTTTGTGGCCTCAGGAAAGGCCAGTCCCCATGCGAGTTGCACAGGGGACCCTACTCGGAGATTTCTTAGAGACGATGCCGGGGCCTAAGAACCCTATATTGGTGGAGGTCGGTGTTCGGAGAAACGGAGGATTCCTTCCAGTTGCTGACATGGATCGTTGAGGTTACTTCTGGAGTCTCCCAGGGGCAGTCATGTCCTCGTCTCAGAGAGCGGAGAGCATGACGTGTTGCTTTCCTCCACTCTGAGCAGCCAGTTTCACACTTGCCTTCACGTGAATCAAAGGATCAGGGGCTTTCCCTCGAGTGCCTTTCCACAGCCTTTTCCACGATGGATTTCCACAGGCTGCTCCACGTGGTCCGTGGTGTGTGAGCTCGGATCCTGCAGCTTGAAAGCGAGCGCAGTTGCAGGGAAAACAGATTTCCCTGTATGGACTGGTCATATGGGACTCTGGAATGGTGGCACAACGACCTGCGACGTTCGCTCGCCCCTTTTTTTTTTCAGTGTGGAGAGCGCCTCCCTTGAGATGCGACGGTGAACGCCAGGAATTCTTCCCTCCCACGACACAGCCAGGGAAAGGATCCCCTCCTCTCGAGCTAGGAGGCGGAAACGGCTCCTCTGGAATGTGGCGGGACTCTCCTGCATTTCCCTCTCCGAGTGCAGAGACGGTGTATGTCGGGAATTCCTTGAGTTGCAGTACAGCGGTGTGAAGGACCCTTTGGATAGTTCCAGGGTAAGGGTGATAGCCTCGAGATTACCTCGCGGACAATGCGACTCAGCTCACCTGAGAGGGGAGAACTCCTGGTTTTCTCTCGAGTTGCGGCAGGTGCTCTCGACTTTAGACGGGGACCACGCCTAGGGAACCCGCCTTGGTGCCTGCAGGAAAGCAGTCCCCATGCGAGTTGCTCTGGGGCCTCTCGGATTCCTCTCAACGCGTGACGGGTCCTAAGACTGTGTGGAGGTATGGTGCCGGAACCTGAGGATCCTCTCTAGTGGAGACATTGGGATCCTGGGCGTACTTCTGGAGTCTCCCCAGGGGAGTCAGTCCTTCGTCTCCAGCGGGGGCATGCACGTGCGCTTTCCTCCGAGCATGTAGCAGCAGTGTCACGGCTTCCTTTCGCTTGGAGGATCAAGAGATCTGTTGGCTTCCTTGAGGCCTTTCCCACGAGGCTTCCCACGAGGCTTCTTCACAGGGCTGTACCACGATGCCACCGTCGGTGTTGAGTTCGATCCTCGGATTGAAGATCGAGGCAAGTGGCAGGGAAAACAGGTTTCGCCTGGAATGGACTGAGACTATTGGGGGACTTGGAATGGTGCACGAACCTGGATGTTCTCTCGCCTTTCCTGTGGAGAGCGTCTCCTCTTGTGATGCGACGGGAAACGCCGGAATTCTTCCCCAAAACGCAGAGGAAGAGTCTGCTCTTCGAGTAGCGAGGCAAAACGGCGTCTCTTCTGGATGTGGGCGAGACTCTCGTGCTTCTCTCGAGTGGAGACGGGTAAGTCCGGGGACTTCTTGAGTTGCAGCAAGATTGTGAAGCACCCTTTGGCAATTTCCACGAGCGTTAGGTGTATTAAGCCTGCGAGACACACTCAGGCCGAAATGGCCTCATCTGCATGGAGGGAACCTCCTGGATTTCTCGAGTTGCGCGCAGGTGCTCTCTGAGACTTCGAGACGGGGACCTCAGGCCCCGGTCCTCGTTGCTCGGCCTCAGAAGGCAGTCCCCATTGCAGTTGCTTGCCGAGCCTCTGGGAATTCCTTCTCCTCGATGCTGCGTGCCAAAGGAACTTGTTGGGGAGATCGGTGCCCGCACCTGCAGATTCCTTCTCCATGCTGACACGGGATCTTGGGTGTACTTCGGAGTCTCCCTGGGGAGCTCAGTCCTCGTCTCTGAGTTGGGGGCAGGGGTGTCGATTCCCGAGCTGCCAGCAGCAGTGGTCATGTTCCTTCGCCGTGGATCAAGGGATCTGTGGCTTTGCCTCAAGGCTTTCACTAGGCTTTCCACGCAGGCTTTCCCACAGGGCTGCGCCAGTGCCATCCGGTGTGTGAGTCGATTCTCGCTTGAAACGTCGAGGAAGTGCAGGCGAAACAGTTTTCCCTGGGAATGGACAGTCATCTTGGGGGGAACTCTGGAATTGGTGGCCCGACCCATAGGAAGTTTCCTCTCGCCTTTCCTTTAGAGAAGCCTTCCTCTTGACATGCGACTGAACGTGCGGAAATTCTTTCCGCAAGCAGGGAAAGGATCCCTTCCTCTCGAGCTATGAGGCGGAAACGGTGCTCCTCTGGATGTGGGCAGAACCTCTCGTGCTTCCTTCCGAGTCGAGACGGGTATGTCGGCGGAACTTCTTGAGTTGCAGCATGGGTGTGAATGACCATTTGGAAGTTCCAGATATTAGAAGTGATTAGACTCCGACGCTCAGCGGGAACAATTGGGCCTCATCTCGCCTGGATTGGAGAACCTCATGGATTCTTCTCGAGTTGTGGGCAGGTGTCTCGACTTACGATGGGGGACCTCGGGACCAGCTTCTGGTGGCCTCAGGAAAGGCCAGCCCATGTGTGAGTAGCTTGGGGCTCTCGTGCGGATTCCCTCTCTCCCGTTGATTGCCGGAGCCTAAGTTCTTGTGGGGGACAGTGCTGTAACCTGAGGATTCCTCTCCAGTGCTTGACATAGATTCTTGGGGGTACGTTCTGGAGTCTCCCCAGGGCAGTCAGTCCTCTACTCGAGTAGGGGCATGCCCGTGCGCTTGTCCTCCCGCAGCTGTAGCAGCAGTGGATCACGCTTCCCTTCCGCGTGGATCATACGGATCTGTGGCTTTTCGCTGCGACGCTTTCCCAAGAGGCTTTTCCCGCCAGAGGCTTTCCACAGGGCTGTCCCACGTGCAACGTTGGTGTGAGTCGCATCTCGTAGCTTTGAAAGCTCGACGCACGTGCAGGGAAACAGCGTTTCTCGTGGAGTGGACTGAGACATCTGGCGGGACTCCTCGGAATGGTGGCATAGACCTGGAGTTCCTCTAGCCTTTCCGGTGGAGAGCGCCTCCTCTTGAGATGCGATGGGAACGCCTGCGGAATTCTTTCCCGACCACGCAAGGAAAGGATCCCCTCCTCCGAGCTCATGAGGCGAAACGGGGCTTCCTCTTGTATGTGGGGTGGGGACTCTCGTCGCTTGCTTCTCGGAGTTGGAGTCGGTTATTTGACGGGGACCTTCTGAGTTGCAAGCTAACGGTGTGAGTCCTTGGGAATTCCAGCGTTTTAGTGGTATGTGCATTAGCCTCGAGGAGCTCATCGAAAAGGGTCCTCATCTCGCCTGGAGGGGAGAACCTAATGGATTTTCTCGAGTTGCGGTAGCGTGCGTCTCGACTTACGACTTGGGACCTCAGGGACCGCCTTCTGGTGGCTCAGGAAGGCCAGTCCCATGCAGTTTGCCTCGGGGCCTCTCGGGATTCCTCCTCCGTCATGCCGGGCCTGGGACCGTTTGTGGGTCTTGCTGTTAGATCCTGAGCGATCCCTCTCCAGTTGCTGACACTGGCATCTTGGGCTACTTCTGGAGTCTCCGCGGGGAGTCATTCCTCCGTCCTGCGAGTGGGAGATATGCATCGTTGTGGCTTTTTCCACCACGAGCTGTAGCAGCAGTGTCAAGCTTCCGCTCTCGTGCCGGTGATCTGGGTTGGGCTTTCTCTCGAGGCTTTCTCAGGAGACTTTCCACGAGGCTTTCCCACAGGGCTGTCCACATGCCACGTGTGTTGGAGTCGACATCCTCAGCTTGAAAAGCCGAGGCAGCTTGTACGGGAAAAATGTATTTCTGTGGATGGAATGAGACATCTGGGCGGAGTGGTGGGAACGCGGTGGGACTAACCGGAGTTCCTCTCCGCTTTCAACGTGGAGAGCGCCTCTCTGAGATGCGACGAAACCGCCCGGAATACTTTTCCAGACCACGGCAAGGATAAGAGACCTCCTCTAGAGCCTAATGAGGCGGCAAACAGGGGGCCTTCCTCTGTATGTGCGCGGACTCTCGTTCCTTCTTTCGATTGAGTCGGGTAATGACGGGGAAACTTCTTGAGTTTTGCAGCAAGGGTGTGAAGGACCGCGCGGGAAATTCAGCCGTTTAATTGTGATTAGCCTTGAGGAGCCTCATCGGAAAAGGGCCTCATCTCGCCTGTGTGGAGTCTGTGCCGGATCCTGAGGATTCCTCTCCAGTGCTGACATGGATCCTGGGTACTTCTGGAGTCTCCCCAGGGGAGTCAGTCCTCTCTCGAGTGGGGGCATGCCACGTGCACTTTCCTCTCGAGTTGTAGCAGCAGTGTCACGCTTCCCTTCGCGTGGATCATGGGATCTGTGGCTTTCCCTCGCGGACTTTCCCACGAGCTTTCCCACAGGGCTGTCCCACGTGGCACCGTGGTGTGGAGTCGATCTTCAGATTGAAAGTCGACGCAGTGCTGGGAAAACAGGTTTCCCTGGAACGGACGGAGATATTCTGGGGGACTCTTGGAATGGTTGCACGACCCTGGAGTTCTATCGCCTTTCCTGTTGAGACAGCCTCCTCTTGAGATGCGACGGAAATGCCGGGAATATCTTTCCCGACACGCAGGGAAAGGATCCTCCCTCGAGCTAGGAGGAGGAAACAGGGCTCCTCTGGATGTGTGGGCGGGAATCCTCGTGCTTCCTCTCGGAGTGGAGACGGGCCATGTCGGGGAACTTCTTGAGTTGCGGCAAGGGTGTGAAGGACCCTTTGGAAGTTCAGAGGTTAGGTGTAATTAGCCTCGAGACGCTCAGTGGAAATGGGCCTCATCTCGCCTGGAGTGGAGAACCTCCTGGATTTTCTCGAGTTGTGGCAGGTGCTCTCGACTTACGACGGGGACCTCAGGGACCCGTTCTGGCTGGCCTCAGGAAAGGCCAGTCCCCATGTGAGTAGCTCAGGGGCCTCTCGGGATTCCTCTCCCGTTGATGTCGGAGCCTAAGGTCTTGTGTGGAGTCGGTGCTGTAACCTGAGGATTCCTCTCCAGTGCTGACATAGATCTTGGTGTACTTCTGGAGTCTCCCCAGGGCAGTCAGTCCTCTACTCGAGTGGGGGCATGCGACGTGGGCGCTTTCCTCCCGAGCTGTAGCAGCAGTGTCACGCCTTCCCTTCGCGTGGATCAACGGATCTGTGGCTTTAGCCTCGACGCTTTCCCAAGAGGCTTTTTCCACGAGGCTTTCCCCAGGGCTGTCCCACGTGCCACCGTGGTGTGAGTCGATCCTGCGGCTTGAAAGTCGACGCAGTGCAGGGAAAACAGGTTTCTCTGGAATGGACTGAGACATCTGGGGGACTCTGGGAATGGTGGCAAGACCTGGAGTTCCTCTCGCCTTTCCGGTGGAGAGCGGCCTCCTCTTGAGATGCGACGGGAACGCGGGAATTCTTTCCCGCACGCCGCAGGGAAAGGATCCCTCCGCTCGAGGTATGAGCGGAAACGGGGCTGCTCTGGATTTGGGCGGGACTCTCGTGCTTCCTCTCGAGTGGAGACGGGTATGTCGGGGAACTTCTTGAGTTGCAGCAAGGGTGTGAAGGACCCTTTTGGAAGTTCGAGACGTTACGTGTGATTAGCCTCGAGACGCCTCAGCAGAAATGGGCCTCATCACGCCTGGAGGGGAGAACCTCCTGGATTTTCTCGAGTTGCGGCAGGTTGCTCTCGACTTACGACTGGACCTCAGGGAACCCGCTTTGGTGGCCTCAGGAAAAGGCCAGTCCCCCATGCAGTTGCACGGGTCCCCCTCGGGATTCCTATCCGTCGATGCCGGGCCCTGGGACCTTGTGTGGAGTCTGTGCCGGATCCTGAGGATTCCTCTCCAGTGCTGACATGGATCTTGGGTACCTCTGGAGTCTCCCAGGGGAGTCATTCCTCTTTGCGAGTGGGGATATGCACGTGGGTTTTCCTCCCGAGCTGTAGCAGCAGTGTCACGCTTCCCTTCGCGTGGATCATGGGATCTGTGGCTTTCCCTCGAGGCTTTCTCAGGAAACTTTCCCACGAGGCTTTCCCACAGGGCTGTCCCACATGCCACCGTGGTGTGAGTCGATCCTCAGCTTGAAAGTCGAGGCCAGTGCAGGGAAAAAAGTTTTCCCTGGAATGGACTGAGACATCCAGGGGACTCTGGGAATGGGGCGTGATACTGGAGTTCCTCTCGCCTTTCCTGTGGAGAGCGCCTACAATTGAGATGAGACGGAACGCTAGGAATACTTTCCCGACCACGCAGGGAAAGGATCCCTCCTCTCGAGCTAGCAGGCGGAAATGGGGCCACTCTGGATATGGGCGGGACCCTTGGGATCCTCTTGAGTAGAGACGGGTATGTCAGGGAACTTCTTGAGTTGCAGCAAGGGTGTGAAGGACCCTTTGGAAGTTCCAGAGTTTAAGTGTGATTACCCCCTTGTTGCCTCAGCGGAAATGGGCCTCATCTCGCCTGGATTGGGGAACCTCCTGGATTTTCTCGAGTTGCGGCAGGTGCTCTCGACTTACGATGGGGACCTCAGGGACCCACCCTGGTGCCCTCAGGAAAGGCCAGTCCCCAAGGGAATTGCTCTGGGGCCTCTCGGGATTCCTCTCCCGTAGATTCCGGGGTCTAGACCTTGTGTGGAGTCCGTGCCGGAACCTGAGCATTCCTCTCCAGTGCTGATATGGATCTTGGGGTTCTTCTGGAGTCTCCCCAGGGGAGTCAGTCCTCGTCTCGAGTGGGGGCATGCACGTGCGCTTTCCTCCCGAGCTGTAGCAGCAGTGTCACGCTTTCCTTCGCGTGGATCAAAGGATCAGGGGCTTTCCCTCCAGGCTTTCCCATGAGGCTTTCCCACGAGGGTTTCCCACAGGGCTGTCCCACGTGCCACCGTGGTGTGAGTCGATCCTCGGCTTGAAAGTCAAGGCAATGCAGGGAAAACAGGTTTCCCTGGAATGGACTGAGAAATCTGGCGGACTCTGGGAATGTGGCACGACCCTGGAGTTCCTCTCGCCTTTCCTGTGGAGAGCGCCTCCACTTGAGATGCGACGGGAATGCCGGGAATTCTTTCCCGACCACGCAGGGAAAGGATCCCTCCTCTCGAGCTAGGAGGCGGAAACGGGGCTCCTCTGGATGTGGGCGGGACTCTCGTGCTTCCTCTCGAGTGGAGTTGGGTATGTCGGAGAGCTTCTTGAGTTGCAGCAAGGGTGTGAAGGACCCTTTGGAAGTTCCAGAGTTTAGGTGTGATTAGCCTCGAGACGCCTCAGCGGAAAATGGGCCTCATCTCGCCTGGAGGGGAGAACCTCCTGGATTTTCTCGAGTTGCGGCAGGTGCTCTCGACTTACGACGGGAACCTCAGGGACCCGCCTGTGGTGGCGTCAGGAAAGGCCAGTCCCCATGCGAGTTGCTCGAGGCCCTCTCGGGATTCCTCTCCCGTCGATGCAGGGGCCTAAGATCTTGTGTGGAGTCGGTGCCGGAACCTGAGGATTCCTCTCCAGTGCTGACATGGATCTTGGGGTACTTCTGGAGTCTCCCCAGGGGAGTCAGTCCTCCTCTCGAGTGGGGGCATGCACGTGCGCTTTTCCTCCCGAGCTGCAGCGGCAGTGTCGCGCTTCCCTTCGCGTGGATCAAGGGATCTGTGCCTTCCCCTCGAGGCTTTCCCACGAGGCTTTCCCAAGGGCTATCCCACGTGCCTCCGTGGTGTGAGTCGATCCTCGGCTTGAAATTCGAGGCAGTGCAGGGAAAACAGGTTTCCCTGGAATGGACTGAGACATCTGGGGGACTCTGGGAATGGTGGCACGACCCTGGAGTTCCTCTCGCCTTTCCTGTGGAGAGCGCCTCCTCTTGATATGCGAAGGGAACGCCGGGAATTCTTTCCCGAAACCCGCAGGGAAAGGATCCCTCCTCTCGAGCTTGGAGGCGGAAAACGGGGCTCCTCTGGATGTGGGCGGGACTCTCGTGCTTCCTCTCGAGTGGAGCCGGGTATGTCGGGGAACTATTTGAGTTGCAGTAAGGGTGTGAAGGACCCTTTGGAAGTTCCAGATGTTAGATGTGATTAGCCTCGAGACGCCTCAGCACAAATGCGCCTCATCTCGCCTGGAGGGGAGAACCTCCTGGATTTTCTCGAGTTGCGGCAGGTGCTCTCGACTTACGACGGGGACCTCAGAGTCGGCTCTGGTGGCCTCAGGAAAGGCCAGTCCCCATGCGAGTTGATCCCGGGCCTCTCGGGATTCCACTCCCGTCGATGCTGGGTCCTAAGACCTTGTGTGGACTCAGTGCCCGAACCTGAGGATTCCTCTCCATTGCCGACATGGATCTTGGGGTACTTCTGGAGTCTTCCCAGGGAAGTCAGTCCTCGTCTCGAGTGGGGGCATGCACGGACGCTTTCCTCCCGAGCTGTAGCAGCAATGTCACGATTCCCTTCACGTGGATCAAGGGATCAGGGGCTTTCCCTCGAGGCTTTCCCACGAGGCTTTCCCACGAGGCTTTCCCACAGGGATGTCCCACGTGCCACCGTGGTGTGAGTCGATCCTCGGCTTGGAAGTCGAGGCCGTGCAGGGAAAACAGGTTTCCCTGGAATGGACTGAGACATCTGGTGGACTCTGGGAATGTGGCACGACCCTGGGGTTCCTCTCGCCTTTCCTGTGGGAGCGCCTCCTCTTGAGATGCGACGGAAACGCCGGGGATTCTTTCCCCGAACACGCAGGGAAAGGATCCCTCCTCTCGAGCTAGGGGGCGGTAACGGGGTTCCTCTTGATATTGGCGGGACTCTCGAGCTTCTTCTCGAGTGGAGACGGGTATGTCGGGGAACTTCTTGAGTTGCAGCAAGGGTGTGAAGGACCCTTTGGAAGTTCCAGACGTTAGATGTGAATAGCCTTGAGACGCCTCAGCCGGAAATGGGCCTCATCTCGCCTGGAGGGGAGAACCTCCTGGATTTTCTCTAGTTGCGGCAGGTGCTTTCGACTTACGATGGGGACCTCAGAGACCCGCTCTGGTTGCCTCAGGAGAGGCCAGTCCCCATGCGAGTTGCTCGGGCCTCTCGGGATTCCTCTCCCCTCGATGCCGGGGCCTAAGACCTTGAGTGGAGTCGGTGCCGAAACCTGTGGATTCCTCTCCAGTGCTGACATGGAACTTGGGTACTTCTGGAGCCTCCCCAGGGGAGTCAGTCCTCGTCTCGAGTGGGGGCATGCAGGTGCTCTTTCCTCCCGAGCTGTAGCAGCAGTGTCACGCTTCCTTCGCGTGGATCAAGGCATCAGGGGCTTTCCCTTGAGGCTTTCCCACAGGACTGTCCACGTGCCACCGTGGTGTGAGTCGATCCTCGGCTTCAAAGTCGAGGCAGTGCAGGGAAAACAGGTTTCCCTGGAATGGACTGAGACATCTGGGGGACTCTGCGAATGTGGCACGACCCTGGAGTTCCTCTCGCCTTTCCTGTGGAGAGCGCCTCCTCTTGAGATGCGACGGGAACGCCGGGAATTCTTTCCCGACACGCAGCAAAGGATCCCTCTCTCGAGCTAGGAGGCGGAAACGGGGCTCCTCTGGATGTGGAGGGGACTCTCGTGCTTCCTCTCGAGTGCAGACGGGTATGTCAGGGAACTTCTTGAGTTGCAGCAAGGGTATGAAGGACCTTTGGAAGTTCCAGAGGTTAGATATGATTAGCCTCAAGACGCCTCAGCGCGAAATGGGCCTCATCTCGCCTGGAGGGAGAACCTCCTGGATTTTTTTCGAGTTGCGGCAGGTGCTCTCGACTTACGACGCGGGAACCTCAGGGACAGGCTCTGGGGGGCCTCGGGAAAGGCCAGTCGCCATGAGAGTTGCTCGGGAGAGCCT
>NW_017213582.1:0-25044 GCF_001704415.2 Capra hircus | reverse complement strand
GCGGTCCCTGACGGTCCCCCGTCGTAAGTTCGAGAGCACCTGGCCGCAACTCGAGAAAAATCCAGGAGCGTTCTCCCCTCTAGGCCGAGATGAGGCCCATTTCGCAATGCGGCGTCTCGAGCTAGTCTACAACCAAACCTCTGGAACTTCCACTAAGGTTCTTCAGCACCTCTTGCTGGCAATCAAGAAGTTCCCACAACATACCCTTCTCGTCCGCGAGACGAAGAACGAGAGTCACCGCACATCTCAGCAAGGAGCCCGGTTTTTTTTTTTAGCCTGCTAGTTCTCGAAGAGGAGGATCCTTTCCTGCTGGTCCGTCGGTCAAGAATTGCCGGCGTTCCCGTCGGCATCTCAAGAGCGAGGCGCTGCATCCAAGGAAAGGCAAGAGAGGAACTCCATGCGCGTGCCACATTCCCCAGACTCACCCCAGATGCTCTGAGTCCATTCAGGGAACGCTTGTTTTCATCTTTGAATCTGCTCGACTTTCAAGCCGAGGATCGGACTCCACCAGGGTGGTACGTGGGACAGCCCTGTGGCGAAAGCCTCGTTGAAACACTCGTGGGAAGCCTCGAGGGAAAGACACAGATCCCTTGATCCTCGCGAAGGAAACGTGACACTGCTGCTACAGTTCGGGAGGAAAGCGCACGTGCATGCCCCCACTCGAGACGAGGCTGACTCCACTGAGGAGACTTCCAAAGTACCCCAAGTCCATGTCAGCACTGGAGAGGAATCCTCAGGTTCCGGCATCGACTCCACACAAGGTCTTAGGCCCTGGCATCGACGGGAGAGGAATCCCGAGAGGCCCCGAGTAACTAGCATGGGGACTGGCCTTTCCTGAGGCCACCAGAGCGGGTCCCTGAGGTCCCCGCTCGTAAGTCGAGAGCACCTGCCGCAACCACCGAGAAAATCCAGGAGGTTTCTCATCTCCAGGCGAGATGAGGCCCATTTCCGCTGAGGCGTCTGAGGCTAATCACACCCTAACCTCTGGAACTTCCAACGCGTCTCTTTCACACCCTCTGCAACTCAAAAGTTCCCGACATACCCGTCTCACTCGAGAGGAAGCACGAGAGTCCCGCCCACATCCAGAGTATCGTCCGTTTCCGCCTACTAGCTCGAGAGGAGGGATCCTTTCCCTGAGTGGTCGGGAAAGAATTCAGGGCATTCCCGGTCGCATCTCAAGAGGAGGCGCTCTTCCTCAGGAAAGGCGAGAGGAACTCCAGGGTCGTGCACCATTCCCAGAGTCCCCCAGATGTCTCAGTCCATTCAGGAAACCTGTTTTCCCTGTACTGCCTCGACTTTCAAGCCTAGATCGACTCACACCACGGTGCACGTGGGACAGCCCTGTGGGAAAGCCCTCGGTGCGGAAAGCCTCGTGGGCAAAGCCTCAAAGCCGAAAGCCACAGATCCCTTGCCACCAGCCTGGAACGTACACTGCTGCTACAGCTCGGGAGGAAAGCGCACGTGCATGCCCCACTCGAGACGAGGACTGACTCCACTGCGCGGAGACTCCAAGAAGTACCCCAAGATCCATGTCAGGCACTGGAGAGGAATCGTCAGGTTCGGCACAACTCCACACAAGGTCTTAGGCCCGGCATCGACGGAGAGGAATCCCGAGAGGCCGCCCGAGCAACTCGCATGGGGGTGGCCTTTCCTGAGGCCACAGAGCGCGGTCCCTGAGGTCCCCGTCGTAAGTCGAGAGCACCTGCCGCAACTCGAGAAATCCAGGAGATCTTCTCCAGGCGAGTGAAGCCCATTTCGCTGAGGGGCCGTCTCGAGTCTAATCACACCTAACCTCTCTAACAAGCAAAGGGTCCTTCACACCCTTGCTGCAACCTCAACAAAAGTTCCCGACATACCCGTCTCCACTCGAGAGGATGCACGAGAGTTCTGCCGCCACATCCAGAGGAGCCCGCTTCCGAGCTCCTATCCGAGAGCGGGATCCAGCCGTCTTCCCTGCGTGGTCGGAAGATTCCCGGCGTTCCGTCGCCATCTCACGAGGAGGCGCTCTCCACAGAAAGTAGGCGAGAGGAACTCCAGGGTCGTGCCACCGCATTCCAGAGTCCCCAGATGTCTCAGTCCATTCAGGGAAACTGTGTTCCTGCCACTGCCTCGACTTTCAAGCGAGGATCGACTCACACCACGGTAGCGCACTGGGACAGCCCTGTGTAAAGCCTTGTGGGAAAGCCTCGTGGGAAAGCCTCGAGGGAAAGCCCCTGATGCCCGTTGATCCACCTGAAGGAAGCGTGACACTGCTCTAGAGCTCGGGAGGAAAGGGCACGTGCATGCCCCCACTCGAGACGAGGATGACTCCCTGGGAGTCTCCAGAGTACCCAAGATCCATGTCAGCACAGGAGAGGAATCCACAGGTTCCGGCACTACTCCACAACAAGAATTTAGGCCCGGCATCGACGGGAGAGGAATCCGAGAGCCCCGAGCAACTCGCATGGGACTGCCTTTCCTGCTGGCGCCACCAGTACGGGTCCCTGAGGTCCCCGTCGTAAGTCGAGAGCCCTGCCGCCAACTGAAAAATCAGGAGTTCTCCCCTCCAGGCGAGATGGTGCCCCATTTCGCTGAGCGTCTCGAGGCTAATCACATCTACCTCTCGAACTCCAAAGGGTCCTTCACACCCTTGCTGCAACTCAAGAAGTTCCCCGACATACCCGTCTCCACTCAGAGGAAGCACGAGAGTCCCGCCCACATCCAGAGGAGCCCGTTCCTGCCTCTATCTCGAGAGGAGGATCCTTTCCTGCGTGGTGGGGGAAAGAATTCCCGCGTTCCTGTCGCATCTCAAGAGGAGGCCTCTCCACAGGAAAGGCGAAGGAAATCCAGGGTCGTGCACCATCCCGAATCCCCCAGATGTCTCAGTCCATTCCAGGAAACCTGTTCCCTGCACAGCTCGACTTCAAGCCAGGATCGACTCACACCACGGTGGCACGTGGAGAGCCCTGTGGGAAAGCCTCGCAGTGGGAAAGCCACAGAACCCTTGATCCACGCGAAGGGAAGCGCGACACTTGCTGCTAAGCTCGGGAGGAAAGCGCACGTGCATGCCCCCACTGGAGACGAGGGACTGACTCCCCTGGGGAGACTCCAGAAGTACCCCGCATCCATGTCGGACTGGAGAGGAATGCTCAGGTTCCGCAACACTCCACCACAAGGACTTATAGCGCCCGGCATCGCACGAGAGGAATCCCGAGAGCCCCGAGCATCTCGCATGGGGGACTGGCCTTTCCTGAGGCCACCAGAGCGGGTCCCTGAGGTCCCCGTCGTAAGTCGAGAGCGCACCTGCCGCAACTCGAGAAAATCCAGGAGGTTCTCCCCTCCAGGCGCAGATGAGGCCATTTCCAATGCGCGACGTCTCGAGGCATAATCACACCCAAACCTCTGGAAACTTCCAAAGGTCTTCACACCCTTGCTGCAACTCAAGAAGTTCCCCGACATACCCGTCTCATCGAGAGGAAGCAGAGAGTCCCCCACATCCAGAGGAGCCCGTTTCTGCCTGCTACTCGAGAGAGGGATCCTTTCCCTGCTGGTCGGAAAATTCCCGGCGTCCCGTCGCATCTCAAGAGGAGGCGCTCTCCACAGGAAAGGCGAGAGGAACTCCAGGGTCGTGCCACCATTTCCCAGTGATCCCCCAGATGTCTCAGTCCATTCCAGGGAAACCTGTTCCCTGCAAGATGCCTCGACTTTTCAAGCCGAGGATCGACTCACACCAGGTGGCCCGTGGACAGCCCTGTGGGAAAGCCTCGTGGGAAACACTCTGGGAAGCCTCGAGGAAGACCACAGATCCCTTGATCCGCCGAAGGAACGTGACACGCTGCTACAGTCGGGAGGAAAGCGCACGTGCATGCCCCCACTCGAGACGAGGACTGATCCACCTGGGAGACTCCAAAGTACCCCAAGATCCATGTCAGCACTGGAGAGAATCCTCAGGTCCGGCATCCGACTCCACACAAGCTCTTAGGCCCGGCATCGAGGGAGAGGAATCCGAGAGGCCCCCGCAGAAACTCGCATGGGGACTGGCCTTTCCTGAGGCACCAGAGCGGGTCCCTGAGGTCCCCGTCGTAAAGTCGAGAGCACCTGCCGCAACTCGGAGAAATCCAGGAGTTCTCCTCCTGGCGAGATGAGGCCCATTTCCGCTGAGGCGTTCGAGGCTAATCACACCTAATCTCTGAACTTCCAAAGGTCCTTCACACCCTTGCTGCAACTCAAGAAGTTCCCGACATACCCGTTCCACTCGAGAGGAAGCACGAGAGTCCCGCCCACATCCAGAGACCGCTTTCCGCCTCTAGCTCGCAGAGGAGGGATCCTTTCCCTGCGTGTGGGAAAGAATTCCGCTTCCTGTCGCATCTCAAGAGAGGCGCTCTCCCAGGAAAGGCGAGAGGAACTCCAGGGTCGTGCCACATTCCAGAGTCCCCCAGATGTCTCAGTCCATTCCAGGAAACCTGTTTTCCCTGCACTGCTCACTTCAAGCCAGGATCGACTCACACCACGGTGTGCACGTGGACAGCCCTGTGGAAAAGCTCGTGGAAAGCCTCTGGGAAAGCTCAGGCGAAAGCACAGATCCTTGCAGCGCCGAACGACACTGCTGCTACAGCTCGGAGGAAAGCGCACGTGCATGCCCCACGGAGACGAGGACTGACTCCTGGGGAGACTCCAGAAGTACCCCAAGATCCATTGTCAGCACTGGAGAGGAATTCTCAGGCCGGCAACAACTCCACACAAGGTCTTAAGGCCCGGCATCGACGGGAGAGGAATCCCGAGAGGCCCCCGAGCAACTCGCATGGGGACTGGCCTTTCCTGAGGCCACGCAGAGCGGGTCCTGAGGTCCCCGTCGTAAGTGGAGGAGCACCTGCCGCAACTCGAGAAAATCCAGGAGATTTCTCCCTCCAGGCGAGATGAGAGTCCCATTTTCCGCTGAGGCGCTCAGAGCTAATCACATCCTAACATCTGAACAGTTCCAAAGGGTCCTTCACACGCCTTGCTGCAACTCAAGAATCCCCGACATACCCGTCTCCACTCGAAGGAAGCACGAGAGTCGCCCACATTCCAGAGGAGCCCCGATTCCGCTCCTACTTCGAGAGGGGATCCTTTCCCTGGCGTGGTCGGGAAAGAATTCCGGGTTCCCGTCGCATCTCAAGAGGAGGCCTCTCCACAGGAAAGGCGAGAGGAATCCAGGGTCGTGCCACCATTCCCAGAGTCCCCCAGATGTCTCAGTCCATTCCAGGGAAACTGCTGTTCCCTGCACTGCCTCGACTTCAAGCCGAGGATATCGACTCACACCACGGTGGCACGTGGACAGCCCTGTGGGAAAGCCTGTGGGAAAGCCTCTGTGGGAAAGCCTCGAGGGAAAGCCCGATCCCTTGATCCACCGAAGGGAAGCGTGACACTGCTGCTAGAGCTCGGGAGGAAAGCCACGTGCATGCCCCCACTCGAGACGAGGAGTGCACTCCCCTGGGAGCTCCAGAAGTACCCCAAGATCCATGTCAGCACTGGAGAGGAATCCTCAGGTCCGGCACCAACTTCCACACAAGAGTCTTAGGCCCCGGCATCGACGGAGAGGAATCCCGAGAGGCCCCGAGCAACTCGATGGACTGCCTTTCTGAGGCCACCAGACGGGTCCCTGAGGTCCCGCGTAAGTCGAGAGCACCTGCCGCCAACTCGAGAAAATCCAGGAGGTTCTCCCCTCCAGGCGAGATGGGCCCATTTCCGCTGAGCATCTCGAGGCTAATCCACACTACCTCCTGGAGAACTCCAAAGGTCTTCACACCCTTGCTGAACTCAAGAAGTTCCCGACATACCCGTCTCCACTCGAGAGGAAGCACGAGAGTCCCGCCACATCCAGAGGAGCCCGCTTCCTGCCTCTATCTCGAGAGGAGGGATCCTTTCCCTGGTGGTGGGAAAGAATTCCCGCGTGTCCGTCGCATTCTCAAGAGGAGGCCTTCTCCACAGGAAAGGCGAGAGAGAACTCCAGGGTCGTGCCACCATTCCCAGATCCCCAGATGTCTCAGTCCATTCCAGGGAACCTGTTTTCCCTGCACTGCCCCGACTTTCAAGCAGGGATCGACTCACACCACGGTGGCACGTGGGACAGCCCTGGTGGGAAAAAGCTCGAAGTCGCTTGAAACCACAAGGGAACACTGATCCACTGCCGAGGGAAGCGACACTGCTGCTAAGCTCGGGAGGAAAGCGCCGTGCATGCCCACTCGAGACGAGGACTGACTCCCTGGGGAGACTCCAGAAGTACCCCAAGATCCATGTCGGCACTGGAGAGGAATCGTCTCAGGTTCCGGCACCAACTCCACACAAGGCTTAGGCCCCGGCATCGACCGGAGAGGAATCCGAGAGGCCCCCGAGCAACTCGCATGGGGACTGGCCTTTCCTGAGGCCACCAGAGCGGGTCCCTGAGGTCCCCGTCGTAAGTCGAGAGCACCTGCGCAACTCGAGAAAATCCAGGAGGTTCTCCCCTCAGGCGGAGATGAGGCCCATTTCCGCTGAGGCGTCTCGAGGCTAATCACACCAACCTCTGGAACTTCCAAAGGGTCTTCACACCCTTGCTGCAACTCACAGAATTCCCCGACATACCCGTCTCCACTCGAGGGAAGCACGAGAGTCCCGCCCACATCCAGAAGGAGCCCCGTTCGCCTCCTAGCTCGAGAGGAGGGATCCTTTCCTGCTGTGGTCAAGAATTCCGCGCGATTCCTGATCGGCATCTCAAGAGGAGGCGCTCTCCACAGGAAAGGCGAGAGGAACTCCAGGTCGTGCCACCATTCCCAGGGTCCCCCAGATGTCTCAGTCCATTCAGGGAAACCTGTTTTCCCTGACTGCCTCGACTTTCAAGCCGGATGATCGACTCACACCACGGGGTGGACGTGGGACAGCCTGTGGGAAAGCCTCGTTGGAAAGCCTCGTGGGAAAGCCTCGAGGGAAAGACACAGATCCCTTGATCCACGCGAAGGAAACGCTGACACTGCTGCTACAGTCGCGAGGAAAGCGCACGTGCATGCCCCACTCGAGACGAGGACTGACTCCACTGGGAGACTCACAAGTTACCCCAGATCCATGTCAGCACTGGAGAGGAAATCCTCAGGTTCCGGCAATCGACCCCACACAAGGTCTTAGGCCCGGCATCGAGGGAGAGGAATCCGAGAGGCCCCGAGTAAACTGCATGGGATGGCCTTTCCTGAGCGCCACCAGAGCGGGTTCCTGAGGTCCCCGTCGTAAGTCGAGAGCACCTGCCGCAACTCGAGAAAATCCAGGAGGTTCTCCCCTCCAGGCGAGATGAGGCCCATTTCGCTGCAGGCGTCTCGAGGCTAATCACACCTAAACCTCTGGAACTTCCAAAGGTTCTTCACACCCTTGCTGCAACTCAAGAAGTTCCCCGACATACCCGTCTCCACTCGAGAGGAAGCACGAGAGTCCCGCCCACATCCAGAGGAGCCCCGTTTCCGCCTCCTAGCTCGAGAGGAGGGATCCTTTCCCTGCCTGGTGGGGAAAGAATTCCCCGCGTTCCCGTCGCATCTCAAGAGGAGGCGCTCTCCACAGGAAAGGCGAGAGGAACTCCAGGGTCGTGCCACCATTCCCAGAGGTCCCCAGATGTCTCAGTCCATTCCAGGGAAACCTGTTTTCCCTGCACTGCCTCGACTTTCAAGCGAGGATCGACTCACACCACGGTGGTACGTGGGACAGCCCTGTGGAAAGCCTCGTTGGAAACACTCGTGGGGAAAGCCTCGAGGGAAAGCACAGATCCCTTGATCCTCGCGAAGGGAAACGTGACACTGCTGCTACAGTCGGGAGGAAAGCGCACGTGCATGCCCCCACTCGAGACGAGGACTGACCCACTGAGGAGACTCCACAAGTACCCCAAGATCCATGTCAGCACTGGAGAGGAATCCTCAGGTTCCGGCATCGACTCCACACAAGGTCTTAGGCCCTGGCATCGACGGGAGAGGAATCCCGAGAGGCCCCCGAGTAACTAGCATGGGGACTGGCCTTTCCTGAGGCCACCAGAGCGGGTCCCTGAGGTCCCCGTCGTAAGTCGAGAGCACCTGCCGCAACTCGAGAAAATCCAGGAGGTTCTCATCTCCAGGCGAGATGAGGCCCATTTCCGCTGAGGCGTCTCGAGGCTAATCACACCTAACCTCTGGAACTTCCAAACGGTCTTTCACACCCTTGCCTGCAACTCAAGAAGTTCCCCGACATACCCGTCTCCACTCGAGAGGAAGCACGAGAGTCCCGCCCACATCCAGAGGAGCCCCGTTTCTGCCTGCTATGCTCGAGAGGAGGGATCCTTTCCCTGCGTGGTCGGGGAAAGAATTCCCGGCGTTCCCGTCGCATCTCAAGAGGAGGCGCTCTCCACAGGAAAGGCGAGAGGAACTACCAGGGTCGTGCCACCATTCCCAGAGTCCCCCAGATGTCTCAGTCCATTCCAGGGAAACCTGTTTTCCCTGCACTGGCCTCGACTTTCAAGCCGAGGATCGACTCACACCACGGTGGCACGTGGGACAGCCCTGTGGATAAGCCTCGTGGGAAAGCCTCGTGGGAAAGCCTCGAGGAAAGCCACTGATCCCTTGATCCACGCTGAAGGAAGCGTGACACTGCTGCCTACAGCTCGGGAGGAAAGCGGCACGTGCATGCCCCACTCGAGACGAGGAGTGACTCCCCTGGGGTAGACTCCAGACGTACCCCAAGATCCATGTCAGCACTGGAGAGGAATCCTCAGGTTCCGGCACCAACTCCACACAAGGTACTTAGGCCCCGGCATCGACGGGAGAGGAATCCCGAGAGGCCCCCGAGCAACTCGCATGGGGACTGGCCTTTCCTGAGGCCACCAGTAGCGGGTCCCTGAGGTCCCCGTCGTAAGTCGAGAGCACCTGCCGCAACTCGAGAAAATCCAGGAGGTTCTCCCTCCAGGCGAGATGATGCCCCATTTCCGCTGAGGCGTCTCGAGGCTAATCACATCCTAACCTCTGGAACTACCAAAGGGTCCTTCACACCCTTGCTGCAACTCAAGAAGTTCCCCGACATACCCGTCTCCACTCGAGAGGAAGCACGAGAGTCCCGCCCACATCCAGAGGAGCCCCGTTCCGCCTGCTATGCTCGAGAGGAGGGATCCTTTCCCTGCGTGGTCGGGAAAGAATTCCCGGCGTTCCCTGTCGCATCTCAAGAGGAGGCAGCTCTCCACAGGAAAGGCGAGAGGAAACTCCAGGGTCGTGCCACCATTCCCCAGAGTCCCCCAGATGTCTCAGTCCATTCCAGGGAAACCTGTTTTCCCTGCACTGCTTCGACTTATCAAGCCAAGGATCGACTCACACCACGGTGGCACGTGGGACAGCCCTGTGAAAGCCTGTGGGAAAGCCTCGTGGGAAAGCTCGAGGAAAGCCACAGAACCCTTGATCCACGCTGAAGGAAGCGTGACACTGCTGCTAGAGCTCGGGAGGAAAGCGCACGTGCATGCCCCCACTGGAAACGAGGGCTGACTCCCCTGGGGAGACTCCAGAAGTACCCCAGATCCATGTCGGCACTGGAGAGGAATCGTCAGGTTCCGGCAACCAACTCCACACAAGGATCTTAAGGCCCCGGCATCGACGGGAGAGGAATCCCGAGAGGCCCCGGAGCAACTCGCATGGGGACTGGCCTTTCCTGAGGCCACCAGAGCGGGTCCCTGAGGTCCCCGTCGTAAGTCGAGAGCACCTGCCGCAACTCGAGAAAATCCAGGAGGTTCTCCCTCCAGGCGAGATGAGGCCCATTTCCCTGACGCGTCTCGAGGCTTCCTCTGAATTCACACCGTCTTACCCTCGATGAGAATGCCACGAGAGTTCTCCACTCCAGAGGAAGCCGATTCCGACTTCATAGCTCGAGACGCGCATGGATGGCCTCATCTCGCCTGAGGGGAGAACTCCTGGATTTCTCGAGTTCGCAGGTGCTCTCGACTTACGAGCAGGGACCTCAGGCACCGCTCTGGTCCTCAGGAAAGGCCAGTCCCATGCGAGATGCTCCCGGCCTCTCGGGATTCCTCTCCCGTCGATGCCGGGGCTAAGTCCTTGTGTGGAGTCGTTGCCAGAACCTGACGATTCCTCTCCAGTGCCGACATGGATCTGGGGTACTCTGGAGTCTCCCCAGGGAGTCAGCCCTCGTTCCAGTGGGGGCATGCACGTGCGCTTTCCTCCCGAGCTCTAGCAGCAGTGTCCGCTTCCCTTCTCGTGGATCAAGGGTTCTGTGGCTTTCACTCGAGCTTTTCCCACAGGGCTCTCCCACGTGCCACCGTGGTGTGAGTCGATCCTTGCTTGTAAGTGGAAGCAGTGCAGGGAAAACAGGTTTCCCTGGAATGGACTGAGACATCTGGGGATTCGGGAATGGTGGCACGACCCTGGATTTCCTATCGCCTTTCCTGTGGAGAGTGCCTCCTCTTGAGATGCGACAGGAACGCGGGGAATTCTTTCCCCACCACGCAGGGAAAGGATCCCTCCTCTCGAGATAGCAGGCAGGAACGGGGCTCCTCTGGATGTGGGCGGGACTCTCGTGCTTCCTCTCGAGTGGAGACGGGTATGTCGGGGAACTTCTTGAGTTGCAGCAAGGGTGTGAAGGACCCTTTGGTAGTTCCAGAGGTAAGATGTGATTAGCCTCGAGACGACTCAGCGGAAATGGGGCACATCTCGCCTGGAGGGGAGAACCTCCTGGATTTTCTCGAGTTGCGGCAAGGGCTCTCGACTTACGACGGGGACCTCAGGGACCCGTACTGGTGGCCGCAGGAAAGGCCAGTCCCCATGCGAGTTGCTCGGGGGCCTCTCGGGATTCCTCTCCCGTCGATGCCGGGGCCTAATATCTTGTGTGGAGTTGGTGCCGGACCTGTGGATTCCTCTCCTGTGCTGACATGGATCTTGGGGTACGTCTGGAGACTACCCAGGGGAGTCACTCCTCGTCTCGAGTGGGGGCATGCACGTGCCCTTTCCTCCCGAGCTCTAGGAGCAGTGTCACGCTTCCTTCAGGTGGATCAAGGTATCAGGGGCTTTCCCTCGAGGCTTTCCCACGAGGCTTTCCCACAAGGCTTTATCACAGGGCTGTCCCACGTGCCACCGTGGTGTGAGTCGATCCTCGGCTTGAAAGTCGAGGCAGTGCAGGGAACACAGATTTCCCTGGAATGGACTGAGACATCTGGGGGACTCTGGGAATGGTGGCACGACCCTGGAGTTCCTCTCGCCTTTCCTGTGGAGAGCGCCTCCTCTTGAGATGCGACGGGAACGCCGGGAATTCTTTCCCGACCACGCAGGGACAGGATCCCGCCTCTCGAGCTAGGAGTCGGAATCGGGGCTCCTCTGGATGTGGGCAGAACTCTCGTGCATCCTCTCGAGTGGAGACGGGTATGTCGGGGAACTTGTTGAGTTGCAGCAAGGGTGTGAAGGACCCTTTGGCTGTTCGAGACGTTAGGTGTGATTAGACTCGAGACGCCTCAGCGGAAATGGGCTTCATCTCGCCTGGAGGGAAGAATCTCCTGGATTTTCTCGAGTTGCGGCAGGTGCTCTCGACTTACGACGGGGACCTCAGGGACCCGCTCTGGTGGCCTCAGGAAAGGCCAGTCCCCATGCGAGTTGCTCGGGGGCCTCTCGGGATTCCTCTCCCGTCGATGCCGGGGCCTAAGACCTTGTGTGGAGTTGTTGCCGGAACCTGACGATTCCTCTCCAGTGCCGACATGGATCTTGGGGTACTTCTGGAGTCTCCCCAGTGGAGTCAGTCCTCGTCTCCAGTAGGGGCATGCACGTGCGCTTTCCTCCCGAGCTGTAGCAGCAGTGTAACGATTCCATAGGCGTGGACCAAGGGATCTGTGGCTTTCGCTTGAGGCTTTCCCACGAGGCTTTCCCACGAGGCTTTCCCACAGGGCTGTCCCACGTGCCACCGTGGTGTGAGTCGATCCTAGGCTTGAAAGTCGAGGCAGTACAGGGAAAACAGGTTTGCCTGAATGGACTGAGACATCTGGGGGACTCTGGGAATGGTGGCACGACCCTGGAGTTCCTCTCGCCTTTCCTGAGGAGAGCGCCTCCTCTTGAGATGCGACGGGAATGCCGGAATTCTTTCCCGACCACTCAGGGAAAGGATCCCTCCTCTCGAGCTAGTAGGCGGAAACGGAGATACTCTGGATGTGGGCGGGACTCTCGTGCTTCCTCTCGAGTGGAGACGGGTATGTCGGGGAACTTCTTGAGTTGCAGGAAGGGTGTGAAAGACCGTTTGGAAGTTCCAGAGGTTAGGTGTGATTAGCCTCGAGACGCCTCAGCGGAAATGGGCCTCATCTCGCCTGGAGATGAGAACCTCCTGGATTTTCTCGAGTTGCGGCAGGTGCTCTCGACTTACGACGGGGACCTCAGGGACCCGCTCTGGTGGCCTCAGGAAAGGCCAGTCCCCATGCTAGTTACTCGGGGGCCTCTCGGGATTCCTCTCCCGTCGATGCCAGGGCCTAAGACCTTGTGTGGAGTCGATGCCGGAACCTGAGGATTCCTCTCCAGTGCTGACATGGATCTTGGGGTACTTGTGGAGTCTCCTCAGTGGAGTCAGTCCTCGTCTCGAGTGGGGGCATGCACGTGCGCTTTCCTCCCGAACTGTAGCAGCAGTGTCACGTTTCCCTTCGCGAGGATCAAGGGATCTGTGTCTTTCCCTCGAGGCTTCCCCACGAGTGTTTCCAACGAGGCTTTCCCACAGGGCTGTCCCACGTACCACCCTGGTGTGAGTCGATCCTCGGCTTGAAAGTCGAGGCAGTTCAGGGAAAACAGGTTTCCCTGAATGGACTGAGACATCTGGGGGACTCTGGGAATGGTGGCACGACCCTGGAGTTCCTCTCGCCTTTCCTGTGGAGAGCGCCTCCTCTTGAGATGCGACGGGAACGCCGGGAATTCTTGACCGACCAGGCAGGGAAAGGATCCCTCCTCTCGAGCTAGGAGGCGTAAACGGGGCTCCTCTGGAATGTGGGCGGGACTCTCGTGCTTCCTCTCGAGTGGAGACGGGTATGTTGGGGAACTTCTTGAGTTGCAGCAAGGGTGTGAAGAACCTTGTGGAAGTTCCAGAGGTTTGGTGTGATTAGCCTCGAGACGCCGCATTGGAAATGGGCCTCATCTCGCCTAGAGGGGAGAACCTCCTGGATTTTCTCGAGTTGCGGCAGGTGCTCTCGACTTACGACGGGGACCTCAGGGACCCGCTCTGGTGGCCTCAGGAAAGGCCAGTCCCCATGCGAGATGCTCGCGGGGCTCTCAGGATTCCTCTCCCGTCGATGCCGGGGCTTAAGTCCTTGTGTGGAGTTGGTGCCGGAACCTGACGATTCCTCTCCAGTGCCGACATGGATCTGGGGGTACTTCTGGAGACTCCCCAGGGGAGTCAGCCCTCGTCTCGAGTGGGGGCATGCACGTGCGCTTTCCTCCCGAGCTATAGCAGCAGTGTCGCGGTTCCCTTCGCGTGGATCAAGTGTTCTGTGGCTTTCACTCGAGCTTTTCCCACAGGGCTCTCCCACGTGCCACCGTGGTGTGAGTCGATCCTTGGCTTGTAAGTGGAAGCAGTGCAGGGAAAACAGGTTTCCCTGGAATGGACTGAGACATCTGGGGGATTCGGGGAATGGTGGCACGACCCTGGATTTCCTCTCGCCTTTCCTGTGGAGAGTGCCTCCTCTTGAGATGCGACAGGAACGCGGGGAATTCTTTCCCCACCACGCAGGGAAAGGATCCCTCCTCTCGAGATAGCAGGCAGGAACGGGGCTCCTCTGGATGTGGGCGGGACTCTCGTGCTTCCTCTCGAGTGGAGACGGGTATGTCGGGGAACTTCTTGAGTTGCAGCAAGGGTGTGAAGGACCCTTTGGTAGTTCCAGAGGTAAGATGTGATTAGCCTCGAGACGACTCAGCGGAAATGGGGCACATCTCGCCTGGAGGGGAGAACCTCCTGGATTTTCTCGAGTTGCGGCAAGGGCTCTCGACTTACGACGGGGACCTCAGGGACCCGTACTGGTGGCCGCAGGAAAGGCCAGTCCCCATGCGAGTTGCTCGGGGGCCTCTCGGGATTCCTCTCCCGTCGATGCCGGGGCCTAATATCTTGTGTGGAGTTGGTGCCGGACCTGTGGAATTCCTCTCCTGTGCTGACATGGATCTTGGGGTACGTCTGGAGACTACCCAGGGGAGTCACTCCTCGTCTCGAGTGGGGGCATGCACGTGCCCTTTCCTCCCGAGCTCTAGGAGCAGTGTCACGCTTCCTTCAGGTGGATCAAGGGATCAGGGGCTTTCCCTCGAGGCTTTCCCACGAGGCTTTCCCACAAGGCTTTATCACAGGGCTGTCCCACGTGCCACCGTGGTGTGAGTCGATCCTCGGCTTGAAAGTCGAGGCAGTGCAGGGAACACAGATTTCCCTGGAATGGACTGAGACATCTGGGGGACTCTGGGAATGGTGGCACGACCCTGGAGTTCCTCTCGCCTTTCCTGTGGAGAGCGCCTCCTCTTGAGATGCGACGGGAACGCCGGGAATTCTTTCCCGACCACGCAGGGACAGGATCCCGCCTCTCGAGCTAGGAGTCGGAATCGGGGCTCCTCTGGATGTGGGCAGAACTCTCGTGCATCCTCTCGAGTGGAGACGGGTATGTCGGGGAACTTGTTGAGTTGCAGCAAGGGTGTGAAGGACCCTTTGGCTGTTCGAGACGTTAGGTGTGATTAGACTCGAGACGCCTCAGCGGAAATGGGCTTCATCTCGCCTGGAGGGAAGAATCTCCTGGATTTTCTCGAGTTGCGGCAGGTGCTCTCGACTTACGACGGGGACCTCAGGGACCCGCTCTGGTGGCCTCAGGAAAGGCCAGTCCCCATGCGAGTTGCTCGGGGGCCTCTCGGGATTCCTCTCCCGTCGATGCCGGGGCCTAAGACCTTGTGTGGAGTTGTTGCCGGAACCTGACGATTCCTCTCCAGTGCCGACATGGATCTTGGGGTACTTCTGGAGTCTCCCCAGTGGAGTCAGTCCTCGTCTCCAGTAGGGGCATGCACGTGCGCTTTCCTCCCGAGCTGTAGCAGCAGTGTAACGATTCCATAGGCGTGGACCAAGGGATCTGTGGCTTTCGCTTGAGGCTTTCCCACGAGGCTTTCCCACGAGGCTTTCCCACAGGGCTGTCCCACGTGCCACCGTGGTGTGAGTCGATCCTAGGCTTGAAAGTCGAGGCAGTACAGGGAAAACAGGTTTGCCTGAATGGACTGAGACATCTGGGGGACTCTGGGAATGGTGGCACGACCCTGGAGTTCCTCTCGCCTTTCCTGAGGAGAGCGCCTCCTCTTGAGATGCGACGGGAATGCCGGAATTCTTTCCCGACCACTCAGGGAAAGGATCCCTCCTCTCGAGCTAGTAGGCGGAAACGGAGATACTCTGGATGTGGGCGGGACTCTCGTGCTTCCTCTCGAGTGGAGACGGGTATGTCGGGGAACTTCTTGAGTTGCAGGAAGGGTGTGAAAGACCGTTTGGAAGTTCCAGAGGTTTAGGTGTGATTAGCCTCGAGACGCCTCAGCGGAAATGGGCCTCATCTCGCCTGGAGGATGAGAACCTCCTGGATTTTCTCGAGTTGCGGCAGGTGCTCTCGACTTACGACGGGGACCTCAGGGACCCGCTCTGGTGGCCTCAGGAAAGGCCAGTCCCCATGCTGAGTTGACTCGGGGGCCTCTCGGGATTCCTCTCCCGTCGATGCCAGGGGCCTAAGACCTTGTGTGGAGTCGGATGCCGGAACCTGAGGATTCCTCTCCAGTGCTGACATGGATCTTGGGGTACTTGCTGGAGTCTCCTCAGTGGAGTCAGTCCTCGTCTCGAGTGGGGGCATGCACGTGCGCTTTCCTCCCGAACTGTAGCAGCAGTGTCACGTTTCCCTTCGCGAGGATCAAGGGATCTGTGTCTTTCCCTCGAGGCTTCCCCACGAGTGTTTCCAACGAGGCTTTCCCACAGGGCTGTCCCACGTGCCACCCTGGTGTGAGTCGATCCTCGGCTTGAAAGTCGAGGCAGTTCAGGGAAAACAGGTTTCCCTGGAATGGACTCGAGACATCTGGGGGAGTCTGGGAATGGTGGCACGACCCTGGAGTTCCTCTCGCCTTTCCTGTGGAGAGCGCCTCCTCTTGAGATGCGACGGGAACGCCGGGAATTCTTTCCCGACCACGCAGGGAAAGGATCCCTCCTCTCGAGCTAGGAGGCGGAAACGGGGCTCCTCTGGATGTGGGCGGGACTCTCGTGCTTCCTCTCGAGTGGAGACGGGTATGTCGGGGAACTTCTTGAGTTGCAGCAAGGGTGTGAAGGAACCCTTGTGGAAGTTCCAGAGGTTTAGGTGTGATTAGCCTCGAGACGCCGCATTGGAAATGGGCCTCATCTCGCCTAGAGGGGAGAACCTCCTGGATTTTCTCGAGTTGCGGCAGGTGCTCTCGACTTACGACGGGGACCTCAGGGACCCGCTCTGGTGGCCTCAGGAAAGGCCAGTCCCCATGCGAGATGCTCGCGGGCCTCTCGGGATTCCTCTCCCGTCGATGCCGGGGCCTAAGTACCTTGTGTGGAGTTGGTGCCGGAACCTGACGATTCCTCTCCAGTGCCGACATGGATCTGGGGGTACTTCTGGAGTCTCCCCAGGGGAGTCAGCCCTCGTCTCCAGTGGGGGCATGCACGTGCGCTTTCCTCCCGAGCTATAGCAGCAGTGTCGCGCTTCCCTTCGCGTGGATCAAGGGATCTGTGGCTTTCACTCGAGCTTTCCCACAGGGCTCTCCCACGTGCCACCGTGGTGTGAGTCGATCCTTGGCTTGTAAGTGGAAGCAGTGCAGGGAAAACAGGTTTCCCTGGAATGGACTGAGACATCTGGGGGACTCGGGGAATGGTGGCACGACCCTGGATTTCCTCTCGCCTTTCCTGTGGAGAGTGCCTCCTCTTGAGATGCGACAGGAACGCGGGGAATTCTTTCCCCACCACGCAGGGAAAGGATCCCTCCTCTCGAGATAGCAGGCAGGAAACGGGGCTCCTCTGGATGTGGGCGGGACTCTCGTGCTTCCTCTCGAGTGGAGACGGGTATGTCGGGGAACTTCTTGAGTTGCAGCAAGGGTGTGAAGGACCCTTTGGAAGTTCCAGAGGTTAAGATGTGATTAGCCTCGAGACGCTCAGCGGAAATGGGGCCTCATCTCGCCTGGAGGGGAGAACCTCCTGGATTTTCTCGAGTTGCGGCAAGGGCTCTCGACTTACGACGGGGACCTCAGGGACCCGCTACTGGTGGCCTCAGGAAAGGCCAGTCCCCATGCGAGTTGCTCGGGGGCCTCTCGGGATTCCTCTCCCGTCGATGCCGGGGCCTAAGTATCTTGTGTGGAGTTGGTGCCGGACCTGAGGATTCCTCTCCTAGTGCTGACATGGATCTTGGGGTACGTTCTGGAGTACTACCCAGGGGAGTCACTCCTCGTCTCGAGTGGGGGCATGCACGTGCCGCTTTCCTCCCGAGCTCTAGGCAGCAGTGTCACGCTTCCCTTCAGCGTGGATCAAGGGATCAGGGCTTTCCCTCGAGGCTTTCCCACGAGGCTTTCCCACAAGGCTTTATCCACAGGGCTGTCCCACGTGCCACCGTGGTGTGAGTCGATCCTCGGCTTGAAAGTCGAGGCAGTGCAGGGAACACAGGTTTCCCTGGAATGGACTGAGACATCTGGGGGACTCTGGGAATGGTGGCACGACCCTGGAGTTCCTCTCGCCTTTCCTGTGGAGAGCGCCTCCTCTTGAGATGCGACGGGAACGCCGGGAATTCTTTCCCGACCACGCAGGGACAAGGATCCGCCTCTCGAGCTAGGAGTCGGAATCGGGGCTCCTCTGGATGTGGGCGGAACTCTCGTGCTTCCTCTCGAGTGGAGACGGGTATGTCGGGGAACTTCTTGAGTTGCAGCAAGGGTGTGAAGGACCCTTTGGAAGTTCCAGACGTTAGGTGTGATTAGACTCGAGACGCCTCAGCGGAAATGGGCCTTCATCTCGCCTGGAGGGGAAGAATCTCCTGGATTTTCTCGAGTTGCGGCAGGTGCTCTCGACTTACGACGGGGACCTCAGGGACCCGCTCTGGTGGCCTCAGGAAAGGCCAGTCCCCATGCGAGTTGCTCGGGGGCCTCTCGGGATTCCTCTCCCGTCGATGCCGGGGCCTAAGACCTTGTGTGGAGTTCGGTGCCGGAACCTGACGATTCCTCTCCAGTGCCGACATGGATCTTGGGGTACTTCTGGAGTCTCCCCAGTGGAGTCAGTCCTCGTCTCCAGTAGGGGGCATGCACGTGCGCTTTCCTCCCGAGCTGTAGCAGCAGTGTAACGCATTCCATTCGCGTGGATCAAGGGATCTGTGGCTTTCGCTTGAGGCTTTCCCACGAGGCTTTCCCACGAGGCTTTCCCACAGGGCTGTCCCACGTGCCACCGTGGTGTGAGTCGATCCTAGGCTTGAAAGTCGAGGCAGTACAGGGAAAACAGGTTTGCCTGGAATGGACTGAGACATCTGGGGGACTCTGGGAATGGTGGCACGACCCTGGAGTTCCTCTCGCCTTTCCTGATGGAGAGCGCCTCCTCTTGAGATGCGACGGGAATGCCGGGAATTCTTTCCCGAACCACTCAGGGAAAGGATCCCTCCTCTCGAGCTAGTAGGCGGAAACGGAGCTACTCTGGATGTGGGCGGGACTCTCGTGCTTCCTCTCGAGTGGAGACGGGTATGTCGGGGAACTTCTTGAGTTGCAGCAAGGGTGTGAAGGACCCTTTGGAAGTTCCAGAGGTTAGGTGTGATTAGCCTCGAGACGCCTCAGCGGAAATGGGCCTCATCTCGCCTGGAGGGAGAACCTCCTGGATTTTCTCGAGTTGCGGCAGGTGCTCTCGACTTACGACGGGGACCTCAGGGACCCGCTCTGGTGGCCTCAGGAAAGGCCAGTCCCCATGCGAGTTGCTCGGGGGCCTCTCGGGATTCCTCTCCCGTCGATGCCGGGGCCTAAGACCTTGTGTGGAGTCGGTGCCGGAACCTGAGGATTCCTCTCCAGTGCTGACATGGATCTTGGGGTACTTCTGGAGTCTCCCCAGGGAGTCAGTCCTCGTCTCGAGTGGGGGCATGCACGTGCGCTTTCCTCCCGAGCTGTAGCAGCAGTGTCACGCTTCCCTTCGCGGGATCAAGGGATCTGTGGCTTTCCCTCGAGGCTTTCCCCACGAGGCTTTCCACGAGGCTTTCCCACAGGGCTGTCCCACGTGCCACCGTGGTGTGAGTCGATCCTCGGCTTGAAAGTCGAGGCAGTGCAGGGAAAACAGGTTTCCCTGGAATGGACTGAGACATCTGGGGGACTCTGGGAATGGTGGCACGACCCTGGAGTTCCTCTCGCCTTTCCTGTGGAGAGCGCCTCCTCTTGAGATGCGACGGGAACGCCGGGAATTCTTTCCCGACCACGCAGGGAAAGGATCCCTCCTCTCGAGCTAGGAGGCGGAATCGGGGCTCCTCTGGATGTGGGCGGGACTCTCGTGCTTCCTCTCGAGTGGAGACGGGTATGTCGGGGAACTTCTTGAGTTGCAGCAAGGGTGTGAAGGACCCTTTGGAAGTTCCAGAGGTTTAGGTGTGATTAGCCTCGAGACGCCTCAGCGGAAATGGGCCTCATCTCGCCTGGAGGGGAGAACCTCCTGGATTTTCTCGAGTTGCGGCAGGTGCTCTCGACTTACGACGGGGACCTCAGGGACCCGCTCTGGTGGCCTCAGGAAAGGCCAGTCCCCATGCGAGATGCTCGCGGGCCTCTCGGGATTCCTCTCCCGTCGATGCCGGGGCTTAAGATCCTTGTGTGGAGTTGGTGCCGGAACCTGACGATTCCTCTCCAGTGCCGACATGGATCTGGGGTACTTCTGGAGTCTCCCCAGGGGAGTCAGTCCCTCGTCTCCAGTGGGGGCATGCACGTGCGCTTTCCTCCCGAGCTATAGCAGCAGTGTCGCGCTTCCCTTCGCGTGGATCAAGGGATCTGTGGCTTTCCAGCTCCACGAGGCTTTTCCCACAGGGCTCTCCCACGTGCCACCGTGGTGTGAGTCGATCCTTGGCTTGTAAGTGGAAGCAGTGCAGGGAAAACAGGTTTCCCTGGAATGGACTGAGACATCTGGGGGACTCGGGAATGGTGGCACGACCCTGGAGTTCCTCTCGCCTTTCCTGTGGAGAGTGCCTCCTCTTGAGATGCGACAGGAAGCCGGGGAATTCTTTCCCACCACGCAGGGAAAGGATCCCTCCTCTCGAGATAGCAGGCAGGAAACGGGGCTCCTCTGGATGTGGGCGGGACTCTCGTGCTTCCTCTCGAGTGGAGACGGGTATGTCGGGGAACTTCTTGAGTTGCAGCAAGGGTGTGAAGGACCCTTTGGAAGTTCCAGAGGTTAGGTGTGATTAGCCTCGAGACGCCTCAGCGGAAATGGGCCTCATCTCGCCTGGAGGGGAGAACCTCCTGGATTTTCTCGAGTTGCGGCAGGTGCTCTCGACTTACGACGGGGACCTCAGGGACCCGCTCTGGTGGCCTCAGGAAAGGCCAGTCCCCATGCGAGTTGCTCGGGGGCCTCTCGGGATTCCTCTCCCGTCGATGCCGGGGCCTAAGACCTTGTGTGGAGTCGGATGCCGGAACCTGAGGATTCCTCTCCAGTGCTGACATGGATCTTGGGGTACTTCTGGAGTCTCCTCAGGGGAGTCAGTCCTCGTCTCGAGTGGGGGCATGCACGTGCGCTTTCCTCCCGAGCTGTAGCAGCAGTGTCACGCTTCCCTTCGCGTGGATCAAGGGATCTGTGTGCTTTCCCTCGAGGCTTTCCCACGAGGCTTTCCCACGAGGCTTTCCCACAGGGCTGTCCCACGTGCCACCGTGGTGTGAGTCGATCCTCGGCTTGAAAGTCGAGGCAGTGCAGGGAAAACAGGTTTCCCTGGAATGGACTGAGACATCTGGGGGACTCTGGGAATGGTGGCACGACCCTGGAGTTCCTCTCGCCTTTCCTGTGGAGAGCGCCTCCTCTTGAGATGCGACGGGAATGCCGGGAATTCTTTCCCGACCACGCAGGGAAAGGATCCCTCCTCTCGAGCTAGGAGGCGGAAATCGGGGCTCCTCTGGATGTGGCAGAACTCTCGTGCTTCCTCTCGAGTGGAGACGGGTATGTCGGGGAACTTCTTGAGTTGCAGCAAGGGTGTGAAGGACCCTTTGGAAGTTCCAGAGGTTTAGGTGTGATTAGCCTCGAGACGCCTCAGCGGAAATGGGCCTCATCTCGCCTGGAGGGGAGAACCTCCTGGATTTTCTCGAGTTGCGGCAGGTGCTCTCGACTTACGACGGGGACCTCAGGGACCCGCTCTGGTGGCCTCAGGAAAGGCCAGTCCCCATGCGAGTTGCTCGCGGGCCTCTCGGGATTCCTCTCCCGTCGATGCCGGGGCCTAAGATCCTTGTGTGGAGTTGGTGCCGGAACCTGACGATTCCTCTCCAGTGCCGACATGGATCTTGGGGTACTTCTGGAGTCTCCCCAGGGGAGTCAGTCCTCGTCTCCAGTGGGGGCATGCACGTGCGCTTTCCTCCCGAGCTGTAGCAGCAGTGTCGCGCTTCCTTCGCGTGGATCAAGGGATCTGTGGCTTTCCCTCGAGGCTTTCCACGAGCTTTCCCACGAGGCTTTCCCACAGGCTGTCCCACGTGCCACCGTGGTGTGAGTCGATCCTCGGCTTGAAAGTCGAGGCAGTGCAGGGAAAACAGGTTTCCCTGGAATGGACTGAGACATCTGGGGGACTCTGGGAATGGTGGCACGACCCTGGAGTTCCTCTCGCCTTTCCTGTGGAGAGCGCCTCCTCTTGAGATGCGACGGGAACGCCGGGAATCTTTCCCCGACCACGCAGGGAAAGGATCCCTCCTCTCGAGCTAGAGCGGAAACGGAGCTCCTCTGGATGTGGGCGGAACTCTCGTGCTTCCTCTCGAGTGGAGACGGGTATGTCGGGGAACTTCTTGAGTTGCAGCAAGGGTGTGAAGGACCTTTGGAAGTTCCAGAGTTAGGTGTGATTAGCCTCGAGAACGCCTCAGCGGAAATGGGCCTCATCTCGCCTGGAGGAGGAGAACCTCCTGGATTTTCTCGAGTTGCGGCAGGTGCTCTCGACTTACGACGGGGACCTCAGGGACCCGCTCTGGTGGCCTCAGGAAAGGCCAGTCCCCATGCGAGTTGCTCGGGGGCCTCTCGGGATTCCTCTCCCGTCGATGCCGGGCCTAAGATCTTGTGTGGAGTTCGGATGCCGGAACCTGAGGATTCCTCTCCAGTGCTGACATGGATCTTGGGGTACTTCTGGAGTCTCCCCAGGGGAGTCAGTCCTCGTCTCGAGTGGGGGCATGCACGTGCGCTTTCCTCCCGAGCTGTAGCAGCAGTGTCACGCTTCCCTTCGCGTGGATCAAGGATCTGTGGCTTTCCTCGAGGCTTTCCCACTGAGGCTTTCCCACGAGGCTTTCCCACAGGGCTGTCCCACGTGCCACCGTGGTGTGAGTCGATCCTCGGCTTGAAAGTCGAGGCAGTGCAGGGAAAACAGGTTTTCCCTGGAATGGACTGAGACATCTGGGGACTCTGGGAATGGTGGCACGACCCTGGAGTTCCTCTCGCCTTTCCTGTGGAGAGCGCCTCCTCTTGAGATGCGACGGGAACGCCGGGAATTCTTTCCCGACCACGCAGGGAAAGGATCCCTCCTCTCGACTAGGAGGCGGAAATCGGGGCTCCTCTGGATGTGGCGGGACTCTCGTGGCTTCCTCTCGAGTGGAGACGGGTATGTCGGGGAACTTCTTGAGTTGCAGCAAGGGTGTGAAGGACCCTTGGAAGTTCCAGAGGTTAGGTGTGATTAGCCTCGAGACGCCTCAGCGGAAATGGGCCTCATCTCGCCTGGAGGGGAGAAACCTCCTGGATTTTCTCGAGTTGCGGCAGGTGCTCTCGACTTACGACGGGGACCTCAGGGACCCGCTCTGCTGGCCTCAGGAAAGGCCAGTCCCCATGCGAGTTGCTCGGGGGCCTCTCGGGATTCCTCTCCCGTCGATGCCGGGGCCTAAGACTTGTGTGGAGTCGGTGCCGGAACCTGAGGATTCCTCTCCAGTGCTGACATGGATCTTGGGGTACTTCTGGAGTCTCCCCAGGGGAGTCAGTCCTCGTCTCGAGTGGGGGCATGCACGTGCGCTTTCCTCCCGAGCTGTAGCAGCAGTGTCACGCTTCCCTTCGCGTGGATCAAGGGATCTGTGGCTTTCCCTCGAGGCTTTCCCACGAGGCTTTCCCACGAGGCTTTCCCACAGGGCTGTCCCACGTGCCACCGTGGTGTGAGTCGATCCTCGGCTTGAAAGTCGAGGCAGTGCAGGGAAAACAGGTTTCCCTGGAATGGACTGAGACATCTGGGGGACTCTGGGAATGGTGGCACGACCCTGGAGTTCCTCTCGCCTTTCCTGTGGAGAGCGCCTCCTCTTGAGATGCGACGGGAACGCCGGGAATTCTTTCCCGACCACGCAGGGAAAGGATTCCCTCCTCTCGAACTAGGAGGCGGAACGGGCTCCTCTGGATGTTGGCGGAACTCTCGTGCTTCCTCTCGAGTGAGACGGGTATGTCGCGGAAACTTCTTGAGTTGCAGCAAGGGTGTGAAGGACCCTTTGGAAGTTCCAGATGATAGATGTGATTAGCCTCCGAGACGCCGTCAGCGGAAATGGGCCTCATCTCGCCTGGAGGGGAGAACCTCCTGGATTTTCTCGAGTTGCGGCAGGTGCTCTCGACTTACGACGGGGACCTCAGGGACCCGCTCTGGTGGCTCAGGAAAGGCCAGTCCCCAATGCGAGTTGCTCGGGCGCCTCTCGGGATTCCTCTCCCGTCGATGCCGGGGCCTAAGATCTTGTGTGGAGTTGGTGCCGGAACCTGAGGATTCCTCTCCAGTGCTGACATGGATCTGGGGTACTTCTGGAGTCTCCCCAGGGAGTCAGTCCTCGTCTCGAGTGGGGCATGCACGTGCGCTTTCCTCCCGAGCTGTAGCAGCAGTGTCGCGCTTCCCTTCGCGTGGATCAAGGGATCTGTGGCTTCCTCGAGCTTTCCACGAGCTTCCACGAGCTTCCCACAGGGCTGTCCCACGTGCCACCGTGGTGTGAGTCGATCCTCGGCTTGAAAGTGAGGCAGTGCAGGGAAAACAGGTTTCCCTGGAATGGACTGAGACATCTGGGGGACTCTGGGAATGGTGGCACGACCTGGAGTTCCTCTCGCCTTTCCTGTGGAGAGGCCTCCTCTTGAGATGCGACGGGAACGCCGGGAATTCTTTCCCCACCACGCAGGGAAAGGATCCTCCTCTCGAGATAGGAGGCGAAACGGGCTCCTCTGATGTGGCGGACTCTCGTGCTTCCTCTCGAGTGGAGACGGGTATGTCGGGAACTTCTTGAGTTGCAGCAAGGGTGTGAAGGACCCTTTGGAAGTTCCAGAGGTTAGTGTGATTAGCCTCGAGACGCCTCAGCGAAATGGCCTCATCTCGCCTGGAGGGAGAACCTCCTGGATTTTCTCGAGTTGCGGCAGTGCTCTCGACTTACGACGGGACCTCAGGGACCCGCTCTGGTGGCCTCAGGAAAGGCCAGTCCCATGCGAGTTGCTCGGGGCCTCTCGGATTCCTCTCCCGTCGATGCCGGGGCCTAAGACTTGTGTGGAGTCGGTGCCGGAACCTGAGGATTCCTCTCCAGTGCTGACATGGATCTTGGGGTACTTCTGGAGTCTCCCAGGGAGTCAGTCCTCGTCTCGAGGGGGCATGCACGTGCGCTTTCCTCCGAGCTGTAGCAGCAGTGTCACGCTTCCCTTCGCTTGGATCAAGGGATCTGTGCTTTCTCAGGCTTTCCACGAGTTTCCCACGAGCTTTCCCACAGGCTGTCCACGTGCACCGTGGTGTGAGTCGATCCTCGCTTGAAGTCGAGCAGTGCAGGGAAAACAGGTTTCCCTGGAATGGACTGAGACATCTGGGGACTCTGGGAATGGTGGCACGACCCTGGAGTTCCTCTCGCCTTTCCTGTGGAGAACGCCTCCTCTTGAGATGCGACAGAAACGCCGTTAATTCTTCCCGACCAC
>NW_017213581.1:0-15503 GCF_001704415.2 Capra hircus | reverse complement strand
TATGCCAACTCGTGCTCAAATGGACTCTGATGTCAGGGGCAGATCAACTAATAAAAAGCTTGGATTGTCCCTCTGGAGGAAAGTGAGATCTTGGTCCCACGAGAAGAATCTGAAGGGTTAAGGGAACTTGCAAGAGTGGGGAAAGCTTAGTCCATCCAACATGTACCAAAATCTTAAATAAGGCTTATTTACTTTACCCAAATAAAAAAACAGATGATGAAAACAATTATAAATCAATGAAAGGTAAAGAAAATAGTCATCAAAAATTCTGTTATCAAAAATTGCATTCTAAGAAAACTTTGTTCTCTTAACCTAGAGAGGAGACTAAATTCCATCTGGTACCAGCTTACCAGAAGACAAACAAACAAACAAACAAATTATCGGTAAGCTTAAAAAAAGTATATTCCATATATCTTGAAGTAGCAGTATTTCTGCAAAGGCATCAGTGTGAAACCATAGAGGACATGGTTAAAACCTGATTAAATAGAAATTGACAATGTAATCTGGTCACTGCTGCGACTTGAAATGCTTTAATATGATAACTGGAATTATAACTGACAGCATTTGACCAGGACATATCAGATTTTCACGGATGTCAGATAATTTCTAGGATATCTATATTAGGAACTGAAGGAATCTTTTTACCTAGGAAAGAAAACAACAGTCTCAAAGGCCCTTGCTGAATCATCTATCAGCAAGGAATGTCTTTGCAAGGATCACAAAGTGAAGGGAAATTACACCGACCTGCCTCTGCAACTTCGGTCCTCTGAGCAGATCTGGAGGTCTCCCTTTGTATAAGCTAACCTGTTCCTTCCAAATAGAGGTTTGCAACACAAAACAAGTGGCGCCTATTCTTCCCGGAAGGAGGCCTCTCTTTCCCCACATCCTGCGAACTCCCTTTCCCAGCCTCCTGGAAAAGCGCTTCTTGCAGTTCCTTTCAGAAAATCCTATGGACGGAGAAGCCTGGTAGGCTGCAGTCCGTGGGTCGCTGAGGGTCGGACCCGACTGAGCGACTGCACTTTCATTTTCACTTTCATGCATTGGAGAAAGGCAATGGCAACCCACTTACTGTTCTTGCCTGGAGAATCCCAGGGACGGGGAGCCTAGTGGGCTACCGTCTATGGCGTCGCACAGAGTCGAACACGACTGAAGCAACTTAGCAGCAGCAGTAGCAGCAGGTCCTTTCTTAGGGGCAGTTATCCCTGAGATTGGGACCTGGAAAGGCAGAGCCACCTCCACACACACGTCTTTTCTGTCCCCTTTCCTCTGGAGGAGAGCTCTAGTGAGCCTAGGTCTGTCAGGAAAATTCTTGGCTTTGACGGGATCACACCCGGTGTGTGAACCTGCATACCGGACCTAGGGGCCACAGGGCACCTGTTTTGCTCGAGTGGGTCCTGGAGGGGTGCAGCATAGCAAGAGCTTAAAAATCCATCCAATTTGTCTTTTTTTTTTTTTACCTCGTAGAGAACGAGTTTGCTCCACCTCCACCCTTTGGCAGTGTGGAGGGAAGAGGGCACCACCCTCTCCCAAAGGGGACATAGGGCCTACCAGGAGAGAAAGGCCCCTTGAGGAGCTGAGCCCAGGTAGGCAGCCAGTGATGTCAAGCACACTCCCGCTGCTTGCTTCTTCATGGGCACTCCCACGATCTGCTAGGAATGTCTTTGCAAGGATCTCAAAGGGAAGGGGAGATACATGGCCCTGTCTCTGGAACTTCAGTCCTCTGAGCAGATCTGGAGGTCTTGAGTTGTATAAGCAAACCCGTTCCTTCCAAATAGAGGCTTGCAAACACACCCCCGGTGGTTGCCTCTTCTTCCCCGAAGAAGTCTTTCTTTCCCCACATGCTGCGAACTCCCTGTCCCAACCTCCAAAAATAGCGCTTCTTGCCATTCCTTTCTTAGAGGCAGTTATCTCTGAGCTTGGGGCTGTAGGGAGTAGCCCCACACTCACAGGAAAAGGCAAAGACTCCTCCATACATCTCCTCTATCCCCTTTGCTCGTGGAGGAGAGCTCTAGTGAGCCTAGGTCTTTCAGGAAAATTCTTGGCTTGGACAGGATCTCACCCTGTTTGTGAACCTGCATACCCAACCAGGGGCCACAGAGCACCTGTTTCAGTAAAGTGGGCCCTGAAAGGGTGCAGCCTAGCAAGAGCTTGAAAATCCATTCAATTGCTGTTTTTGTACCTCTGACAGAGCGAGCTTGGCTCCACCCTTTGGCAGTGAGGAGAAAAGAGGCATGACACCCTCCCCAAGGGGACATGGGGCCTACTTCGAGAGGAAAGGCCCCTTGTGGAGATGAGGCCAGGAAGGCACACAGTCGTGTCAAACACACTCCCACTGCTTGCTTCTTCAGGGGCACTCCCGCTATCAGCTAGGAATTTCTTTGCAATGATCACAAAGGGAAGGGGAGATACAGGGCCCTGCTTCTGGACCTCCGGTGCTCTGAGCAAATCTCGAGGTCTCCCGTTGTTGGTCAAGGTCAAGGTCAAGTTCACGTTCAAGGTCAAGTTGAAGTTCAAGGTCAAGGTCAAGTTCAAGTTCATGGTAAAGGTCAAGTTCAAGTTCAGGTTCAAGTTCAAGGTCAAGGTCAAGTTCAAGTTCAAGGTCAAGGTCAACTTCAAGGTCAAGGTCAAGTTCAGGGTCAAGTTCAAGGTTAAGGTTAAGTTCAAAGTCAAGTTCAAGGTCAAGGTCAAGGTCAAGGTCAAGTTCCAAATTCAAGGGCAAGGCAAGGCCCAGCCCAAGGCCAAGGCAAGGGCAAGGGCAACGCCAAGGGCAAGGCCAAGGCCCAGGCCAAGGCAAAGGCCAAGGCCACCAAAGCGAAGCCCAAACCCCGTAACGCCTGACAAAAGGCAGAAGCCACTAGGCCCCTGCGCAGAGGAAGCCACTAAAGGCAGCAAGGCCACAGAGCTCCCCGACTCCCATTCCCACAGGAAGATATGAGGATAAAGGGCCTCATCCCAGCACAGCACCTGCTCCCACCACCACCCAACCCCGGCCCCCGCCCCCCACAGCACGCCCCCTGAAACAACACTGTCTTCCCAGAAAAGAGAACGGAGAAGCCATGCGTGTGCCAAAGGAGCAAGATGAACGAACGATGCCAGGCCCTCCGAATTTGGGCACACCTGACGCCTCGGAACCCCGGGCCTGGCCGATGGGTCCCCGCCATTCTCGGGTGGGAGGGGGTCAACACGTTGGCCGAGAGCCCTTGCCCAGGCCACCCGCAAATCCCCTGAGATGTGATCCGACCACAGGGACCGAGGGCAAACGTACTGCTTGAGGTGCTGGAGGAGCCGGACGAAGCCATGGTGGGAGAGGCACACGGGCACGCTGCAGACTGCTGGCCGAGTGGGCGGGGACCCAGCAGCTCAGGACTCTGGAAAGCGGGAGGCGGCTCCGCCCCCATTGACGTCAATAAGGTTTGTGTGGGTAGATGGAGGGGGCCGCCCCTGGCCTCTTTCCAAGCAGAGACCCTGGACGGAGTCCCGTGGAGTGAGTGGGCTTTTCCCGGGCACGGCTGTGCCCCGGACCACCAAGATACCCGTTGGGGTGGGCAGGCAGTTTGGGGGCTTTGGTTTGTGGCCCTCCCTCTCAGCGGGGGGTGGGATCAATCCCGGGTGGATCAATCAGGGGCCCTCAGCAGTGCCAAGGGAGCTCACCGCCCAGGAAATGCCCCTAGGTCCCTTTGAATTGGCCACCAACGCCCCCTTTCCCAGCCTGCCTTGCTCTGGGATTTCCCGCCTTTTCACATTCCACAGGTCCCTGGGCCTCGACTGTCCCCCGCTGGCTCCTCTGAGGCATTCTGGGACACCAGACGCTCTCTCCAGCGCCTCCACCTAGATCCCTCGCTGTCCTCGCCTCTGTTTCCCCCTGTCCCCTCCCCAACTCCTCCGTGGGCTCTTGGCGTCCATTCCCTACAGCAGTCCCAGAGTGCCACCCCCGAGAGCTTTGAGTTGCCTGGAGCCCAAGGCTCCGGCCAGAGACCTGAGGGGCCAGCGTCTGGACTGGCAGCTAATGCCATTTGGGGCTTTTCTCACGTGGAGCCTGAGGCCCGCATATCCACGGGCAACCCCCCAGCGCGAGTGCCCTGGAGATACCCGACCAAGGGGACAGTGTACCCCCTACTGTGGGGAAGGAGGTTCCTGTTTTCCCTGCACTGGTTCGACTTTCACGCCGAGGATCGATCACACCATGGTGGCAAGTGGAATAGCCCTGAGAGAAAGCCTCATGGGAAGACTCGAGGGAAAGCCACAGATCCCTTGATCCACGGGACGGGAAGCGTGACACTGCTGCTACCGCTCAGGAGGAAAGCGCACGTGCATGACCCCACTCGAGCCGAGGACTGACGCCACTTGGGAGACTCCAGAAGCACGCCAAGATCCATGTCAGCACTGGAGAGCAATCCTCAGGTTCCGGTCCCGACTCCACACAAGGTATTAGGCCCCGGCATCGACAGGAGAGGAATCCTGAGAGGGCCCCTAGCACCTCGCATGGGGACTGGCCTTTCCTGAGGTCACCAGAGCGGGTCCCTGAGGTCTCTGTCGAAACTCGAGAGCACCTGCCGCAACTCGAGAAAATCCAGGAGGTTCTCCCCTCCAGGCGAGATGAGGCCCATTTCCGCTGAGGCGTGTCGAGGCTAATCAAAACTAACCTCTGGAACTACCAAAGGGTCCTTCACACCCTTGCTGCAAGTCAAGAAGTTCTCCGACATACCCATCTCCACTCGAGAGGAAGGACGAGGGTCCCGCCCACATCCAGCGGAGCCCCGTTTCCGCCTCGTAGCTCGAGAAGAGGGATCCTTTCCCTTCGTCGTTGGGAAAGAATTCCAGGCCTTCGCGTCGCATCTCAAGAGGAAGCGCTTTCAACAGGAAAGACGAGAGGAACTCCAGGGCCTTGCCAGCATTCCAAGAGTCCCCCAGATGTCTAAGTCCATTAAAGAAGAACCTGTTTTCCCTGCACTGCCTCGACGTTCACGCCGAGGATCGACTCACACCACCGTGGCACGTGGGACAGCCCTGTTGGAAAGCCTCGTGGGAAAGCCTCAATGGAAAGCGACAGATCCCTTGATCCACACGTCAGCAAGCGTGACACTGCTGCTACAGCTCGTGAGGAAATGGCAGGTGCATGCCCCCACACGAGATGAGGAATGACTCCCCTGGCGAGACACCAGAAGTACGGAAAGATTCATGTCAGCACTGGAGAGGCATCCTCAGGGTCTGGCCCCGACTCCAAAAAGGTCTTAGGCCCCGGCATCGATGGGAGAGGAATCCCGAGAGGCTCCAGAGCAACTCGCTTGGGGACTGGCCTTTCCTGAGGCCACCAGAGCGGTCCCTGAGGTCCCGTCTTAAGTTGAGAGCACCTGCCACAACTCGAGAAAATCCAGGAGGTTCTCCCCTCCAGGCGAGATGACGCCCATTTCCGCTGAGGCGTCTCGAGGATAATCACACCTAACATCTGGAACTTCCAAAGGGTCCTTCACACCCTTGCTGCAACTCAAGAAGTTCCCCGACATACCCGTCTCCACTCGAGAGGAAGCATGAGAGTCCCGCCCACATCCAGAGGAGCCCCGTATCCGCCTCCTAGCTCGAGAGGTGGGATCCTTTCCCTGCGTGTTCGGCAAAGAATTCCCGGCGTTCCAGTCGCCTCTCAAGAGGAGGCGCTCCCACAGGAAAGGCGAGAGGAAAACCAGGGTCGTGCCACCATTCCAGAGTCCCCCAGATGTCTCAGTCCATTCCAGGGAAACCTGTTTTCCCTGCACTGCCTCGATGTTGAAGCGAGGATAGACTCACACCACGGTGGCACGTGGGACAGCCCTGTGGAAAGCCTCGTGGGAAAGCCTCGAAGGAAAGCCAAATATCCCTTGATTCACGGAAGGGAAGCATGACACTGGCTGCTACAGCTCGGGAGGAAAGCGCACGTGCATGCCCCCACTCGATACGAGGACTGACTCCCTGGGGAGACTCCAGAAGTACCCCAAGATCCATGTCAGCACTGGAGAGGAATCCTCAGGTTCCAGCACCGACTCCACACAAGGTCTTAGGCCCCGGCATCGACGGGAGAGGAATCCCGAGAGGCCCCTGAGCAACTCGCATGGGGACTAGCCTTTCCTGAGGCCACCAGAGCGGGTCCCTGAGGTCCCCGTCCTAAGTCGAGAGCACCTGCCACAACTCGAGAAAATCCAGGAGGTTCTCCTTCCAGGCGAGATGAGGCCAATTTCCGCTCAGGCGTCACCAGGCTAATCACACCTAACCTCTGGAACTTCCAAAGGGTTCCTCACACCCTTGCTGCAACTCAAGAAGTTCCCGACATACCCGTCTTCACTCGAGAGGAAGCACAAGAGTCCCGCCCACATCCAGAGGAGCCCCGTTTCCGCCTCCTACCTCGAGAGAGGGATCCTTTCCCTGCGTGCTCGGGAAAGAATTCCCGGCGTTCCCGTCGCATCTCAAGAGGAGGCACTCTCCACTAGGAAAGTTTAGAGGAACTCCAGGGTCGTGCCACCATTCCCTGAGTCGCCAGATGTCTCAGTCCATTCCAGGGAAACGTGTTTTCCCTGCACAGCCTCGACTTTCAAGCCGAGTATCGACTAACACCACGGTGGAATGTAGACAGCCCTGTGGGAAAGCCTGTGGGAACGCCTCGTGTGAAAGCCTCGTGGGAAAGCCTCGAGGGAAAGCCACAGATCCCTTGATCCACGCGAAGGGAAGCGTGACACTGCTGCTACAGCTCGGGAGGAAAGCGCACGTGCATGCCCCCACTCGAGACGAGGACTGACTGCCCTGGGGAGACTCCAGAAGTACCCCAAGATCCATGTCAGCACTGGAGAGGAATCCTCAGGTTCTGGCACCGACTCCACACAATGTCTTAGACCCCGGCATCGACGGGAGAGGAATCCCGAGAGGCCCCCAGCAACTCCCATGGGGACTGGCCTATCCTGAGACCACCAGAGCGGGTCCCTGTGGTCCCCGTCGTAAGTCGAGAGCACCTGCCGCAACTCGAGAAAATCCAGGAGGTTCTCCCCTCCAGGCGAGATGAGGCCCATTTCCGCTGAGGCGTCTCGAGGCTAATCACACCTAACCTCTGGAACGTCCAAAGGGTCCTTCCTACCCTTGCTGCAACTCAAGAAGTTCCCCGACATACCCGTCTCCACTCGAGAGGAAGCAGGAAAGTCCTGCCCACATCCAGAGGAGCCCCGTTTCCGCCTCCTAGCTCGAGAGGAGGGATCCTTTCCCTGCGCGGTCGGGAAAGAATTCCCGGCGTTCCCGTCGCATCTCAAGCGGAGGCACTCTCACAAGAAAGGCGAGAGGAACTCCAGGGTTGTGCCCACAATTCCCAGAGTCCCCCAGATGTCTCCGTCCATTCCAGGGAAAACTGTTTTCCCTGCACTGCCTCCACTTACAAGCCGAGGATCGACTCACACCACGGTGGCTCGTGGGACAGCCCTGTGGGAAAGCGTCGTGGGAAAGCCTAGAGAGAAAGCCATAGATCCCTAGATCCACGCGAAGGGAAGCGCCACACTGCTGCTACAGCTCGGAGGATAGCGCACGTGCATGCCCCCACTCTAGACGAGGACTGACTCCCCTGGGGTGTCTCCAGAAGTACACCAAGATCCATGTCAGCACTGGAGAGGAATCCTCAGGTTCCGGCACCGTCTCCACACCAGGTCTTAGGCCCTGGGATTGACGGGAGAGGAATCCCTACAGGCCCCTGAGCAACTCGCATGGGGACTGGCCTTTCCTGAGGCCACCAGATCGGGTCCCTGAGATCCTCGTCGTAAGTCGAGAGCACCTTCTGTAAAAAGAGAAAATCAAGGAGGTTCTCCCCTCCAGGCGAGATATGACCCATTTCCGCTGAGGCGTCTGGAGGCTTATCACACCTAACCTCTGGAACTTACAAAGGGTCCTTCACACCCTTGCTGCAACTCAAGAAGTTCCCCGACATACCCGTCGCCACTCGAGAGGAAGCACGAGCGTCCCGCCCTCATCCAGAGGAGCCCCGTTTCCACCTCATAGCTCCAGAGGAGGGATCCTTTCCCTGCGTGGTCGGGAAAGAATTCCCGGCATTCCCGTCGCATCTCAAAAGGGAGGTGCTCTCCACAGGAAAGGCGAGAGGAACTCCAGGGTCGTGCCACCATTCCCAGACTCCCCCAGATGTCTGAGTCCATTCAGGGAAACCTGTATTCCCTGCACTGCCTCGACTTTCAAGCCGAGGATCGACTCACACCAGGGTGGCAGGTGGGACAGCCCTGTGGTAAGCCTCGAGGGAAACACTCGTGGGGAAGCCTCGAGGGAAAGACACAGATCCCTTGATCCTCGCGAAGGGAAACGTGACACTGCTGCTACAGTTTGGGAGGAAAACGCACGTGCATGCCCCCACTCGAGACGAGGACTGACTCCCCTGGGGAGACTCCAGAAGTACCCCAAGATCCATGTCAGCACTGGAGAGGAATCCTCAGGTTCCAGCACCAACTCCACACTAGATCTTTGGCCCGGCTTCGACGGGAGCGGAATCCCGAGAGACCCCCGAGCAACTCGCATGGGGACTGGCCTTTTCCTGAGGCGACCAGCGCGGGTCCCTGAGATCCCCGTCGTAAGTCGAGAGCACTTGCCGCAAGTGGAGAAAATCCAGGAGGTTCTTCCCTCCAGGCGAGATGAGGCACATTTCCGCTGTGGCGTCTCGAGGCTAATCACATCTAACATCTGGAACTTCCAAAGGGTCCTTCACACCCTTGCTGCAACTCAAGAAGTTCCCCCACCTACCCGTCTCCACTCGAGAGGAAGCACGAGAGTTCCACCAACATCCAGAAGAGCCCCGTTTCCTCCTCCTAGCTCGAGAGGAGGGATCCTTTCCCTGCGTGGTCGGGGAAAGAATTCCCGGCGTTCCCGTCGCATTTCAAGAGGAGGCGCTCTCGACAGGAAAGGCGAGAGGAACTCCAGTGTCGTGCCACCATTCCCAGAGTCCCCCAGATGTCTCAGTCCATTCCAGGGAAACATGTTTTCCCTGCACTGCCTCGACTTTCAAGCCGAGGATCGACTCACACCACGGTGGCACGTGGGACAGCCCTGTGGGAAAGCCTCGTGGGAAAGCCTTTTCGGAAAGCCTCGAGGGAAGCCACAGATCCCTTGATCCACGCGAAGGGAAGCGTGAAATGCTGCTACAGCTCGGGAGGAAAGCACACGTGAATGCCCACACTCGAGACGAGGACTGACTCCCCTGGGGAGACTCCAGAAGTCCCCCAAGTTCCATGTCAGCCCTGGACAGGAATCCTCAAGTTCCGGCACCGACTCCACAAGGTCTTAAGCCCTGGCATCGACGGGAGAGGAATCCCGAAGAGGCCCCCGAGCAACTCGCATGGGGACTGGCCTTTCCTGAGGCCACCAGAGCGGGTCCCTGAGGTCCCCATCGTAAGTCGAGAGCACCTGCCGCAATTCGAGAAAATCCAGGAGGTTCTCCCCTCCAGGCGAGATGAGGCCCATTTCCGCTCAGGCGTCTCGAGGCAAATCACACCTAAACTCTGGAACTTCCAAAGGTTCCTTCACACCCTTGCTGGCAACTCAAGAAGTTCCCTGACATACCCGTCTCCACTCGAGAGGAAGCACGAGAGTCCCGCCCACATCCAGAGGAGCCCCATTTCCGCCTCCTATCTCGAGAGGAGGGATCCTTTCCCTGAGGGTTCGGTCAAGTATTCCCGGCATTCCCGTCACATCTCAAGAGGAGGCGCTCTCCACAGGAAAGGCGAGAGGAACTCCAGGGTCGTGCCACCATTCCAGAGTCCCCCAGATGTCTCAGTCCATTCCAGGGTAAACTGATTTTCCCTGCACTGCCTCGACTTTCAAGCCGAGGATCGACTCACACTATGGTGGCACGTGGGACAGACCTGTGGGAAAGCCTCGAGGGAAAGCCACAGATCCCTTGATCCACGAGAAGGGAAGCGTGACACTGCTGCTACAGCTCTGGAGGAAAGGGCACCTGCATGCCCCCACTCGAGACGAGGACTGACTCCCCTGGGGAGACTCCAGAAGTACCCCAAGATCCATGTCAGCACTGGAGAGGATTCCTCAGGTTCCGGCACCGACTCCACACAAGATCTTTGGCCCCGGCATCGATGGGAGAGGAATCCCGAGAGTCCCCTGAGCAACTCGCATGGGGACTGGCCTTTCCTGAGGCCACAAGAGCGGGTCCCTGAGGTCCTCGTCATAAAGTCGAGAGCACCTGCCGCAACTCGAGAAAATCCAGGAGGTTCTCCCCCTCCAGGCGAGATGAGGCCCATTTCTGCTGAGGCGTCTGGAGGCCTAATCACACCTAAACCTTGGAACTTCCAAAGGGTCCTTCACACCCTTGCTGCAACTCAAGAAGTTCCCCGACATACCGTCTCCACTCGAGAGGAAGCACGAGAGTCCCGCCCACATCCCAGAGGAGCCCCGTTTCCGCCTCCTAGCTCGAGAGGAGCGATCTTTCTCTGCGTGTTCGGGAAAGAATTCCCGGCATTCCCTCGCATCTCAAGAGGAGGCGCTCCCACAGGAAAGGCGAGAGGAACTCCAGGGTCGTGCCACATTCCCAGCGTCCCCCAGATGTCTCAGTCCATTCCAGGGAAACCTGTTTTCCCTGCACTGCCTCGACTTTCAAGCCGAGGATCGACTCACACCACGGTGGCACGTGGGACATCCCTGTGGGAAAGCCTCATGGGAAAGCCTCTTCGGAAAGCCTCGAGGGAAAGCCCCTGATCCCTTGTTCCACGGGAAGGGAAGCGTGACATTGCTGCTACAGCTCGGGAGGAAAGCGCACGTGCATGCCCCACACCGAGAGAAGGACTGACTCCACTGAGGAGACTCCAGAAGTACCCCAAGGTCCATGTCAGCACTGGAGAGGAATGCTCAGGTTCCTGCACAGTCTCCACACAAGGTTTTAGGCCCCGGCATCGACGGGAGAAGAATCCCGAGAGGCCCCCGAGCAACTCGCATGGGGACTGGACTCTCCTGAGGCCACCAGAGCGGGTCCCTGAGGTCCCCGTCGTAAGTCGAGAGCACCTGCCGCAACTTGAAAACATCCAGGAGGTTCTCCCCTCCAGGCGAGATGAGGCCCATTTCCGATGAGGGTCTCGAATCTAATCACACCTAACCTTTGGAACTTCCAAAGGACCCTTCACACCCTTGCTGCAACTCAAGAAGTTTCCCGACATACCCGTCTCCACTCGAGAGGAAGCACCAGAGACCCGCCCCCATCCAGAGGAGCCCCGTTTCCGCCTCCTAGCTCGAGAGAGGGATCCTTTCCCTGCGTGGTCGGGAAAGAATTCCCGGCGTTCCTGTCGCATCTCAAGAGGAGGCGCTCTCCACAGGAAAGGCGAGAGGAACTCCAGGGTCGTGCCACCATTCCCAGAGTCCCCCAGATGTCTCAGACCATTTCAGGGAAACCTGATTTCCCTGCACTGCCTCGAATTTCTAGCCGGGATCGACTCACACCACGTGGCACGTGGGACAGCCCTGTGGGAAAGCCTCGTGGGAAAGCCTCTCCCTTGATCCACGCGAAGGAAGCGTTGCACTGCTGCTACAGCTCGGGAGGTGCACGTTCATGTAACTCCCTGGCTCCAGAAGTTCCATGTCAGCACTGGAGAGGAAACCTCAGGTTCCGGCACCGACTCCACACAGGGTCGGCCCCGGCATCGACGGAGAGGAATCCCGAGAGCCCCCGAGCAACTTGCATGGGGACTGGCCTTTCCTGAGGCTCCTGAGGTCCCCGTAGGAGCACCTGCCGCAACTCTCCAGGAGGTTCTCCCCTCCAGGCGAGATGAGGCCTTTTCCTCTGAGGCGTCTCGAGGCTAGGAACTTCCAAAGGTCCTTCACACCCTTGCTGCAACTCAAGGACATACCTGACTCCACTCGAGAGGAAGCACGAGAATCCCGCCCACATCCAGAGGAGCCCCGTTTCCTCATACCTCGAGGTCAGGTATCCTTTCCCTGCATGTTCGGGAAAGAATTCCCGGTGTTCCCGTCGCATCTCATGAGGAGGCGCTCTCCACAGGAAAGGCGGAGGAACTCCAGGGTCGTGCCACCATTCCAAGAGTCCCCCAGATATCTCAGTCTGCCGGGGTCCAGCCCCGCTGGATCCAGGGAATTCGACGGATGGACGGCGTTGTCGTGGAAAGTCTTTTTTATTTATTAATGTAAGATTAGATTAAGAAATTATAGTGTAGTAAGAAGATTAACTGGAGGAAAAGGGCTGAATAGCTTGGTTTACGTGGAAGACCAATAAAATTCCAGACAAGGAATTTTCACCATCTACGTTGGGCCACCAGCCCCTGCTTGAATATCTAAGGGTGCCTCGCCTTAAGCTCCCTTTTCGTGCAGGTCTTAACAGCCAGGCAAGTAAGTAGACTGGCGAGCCTCCGCGCCCCTGGTGGAGATTCAGCCTGAAGTTAAAGTAAAAAGCAGAGAGAAGGAAAGGGAGAGAAGAAGAAAGAGAGAAAAAGGGGGAGCCTGAGTCCCAAGAAACCAGGCCGAGAGACTAGTTCGAGAAACTGGTCCGAGAAACTGGCCCCATCCTTTATTGTTCATAAAGCCTTTTATACTTTTGATAAAACATGGAGTTCAATGGGTAACACAAAATTATGTAGCGTTCGCACCCCAGACTCTTTCTGTACATCATTTTGTATACAAAAGGTCTCTGGTGATTTACATTATCTTCTGGCCAAGAGGCTTGTTAAACACTTTTTGGCTCTCTTCCTTAATGAATGTTAATTTTGTTTCCTCTGAAGTGTTTTTCTTTAATCTGCATTTCCTTAAAGCATTAAAGTTACATCTCTATAGAACAAAGGTGCAGTGGGTTATAACAAAGAAGGTACTTAACTCAAAGATCTAATGTTGCTAATACCAGGTCTACTACTTGTTTTTTTAATATACCAACTCTATCTAAAAATAAAGGATATGAAAATTTAGCAGCAAGCATTGACCCAAAAAATGAAACTTTTAATCAGTCCTATTATAAAGATTTTGACTCCTCGGATGCCCCTACATTCCTAGGATGTTTTAAGCTTCCTGTGCCTCCTGGGGAAAGGAGGCCTCAAACAATCACATGCCCAGCTGTACGAGTCCTGCAGGCAGGCTAGAAAGCATTCAGAGGGGTTTTTGGATTGAAACACTCTTTCAAATGCAGAAGACTAAAGCCCTGAATTGACTTTTTCCAGAAAATGTCAGAAGAGTGGAAAAGCAGAGCAAAAAAAGCCGGCAGATTTTTGTTGGGGTACGTGCGTAGGACTTCCAGAGGGGTCCCTGAAGTCTGAACACACCATGCCTATGTCAGCTTTCTTCCTCATGACGTTATCACGGGCGGGAGTCCTCATACTGGCTCCCAGCATCAGTCCAATTCAGAGGAACCTGTTTTCCCTGCACTGCCTCGACTTTCACGCTGAGGATCAACTCACACCACGGTGGCACGAGGGAAAGCCCTGTGAGAAAGCCTCGTGGGAAAGCCTCCAGGGAAAGCCACAGATCCCTTGATCCACACGACGGGAAGCGTGACCCTGCTGCTACAGCTCGGGAGGAAAGCACACGTGCGTGCCCTCACTTGAGAGGAGGATTGACTCTCCAGGGGAGACTCCAGAAGAACCCCAATATCCATGTCAGCACTGCAGAGGAAACGTCAGGTTCCGGCCCCGAATCCACACAAGTTGTTCGGCCCGGGCATCAACAGGAGAGTTATCAAGAGAAGCCCCCCCAGCATCTGGCATGGGGACTGGCCTTTGATGAAGCCACCAGAGCGGGTCCCTGAGGTCCCCGTCGTAAGTCGGGAGCACCTGCCGCAACTCGAGAAAATCCAGGAGGTTCTCCCCTCCAGGCGAGATGAGGCCCATTTCCAATGAGGTGTCTCGAGGCTAATTACATCTAATCTCTGGAACTTCCAAAGGGTCCTTCACACCCTTGCTGCAACTCAAGAAGTTCCCCGACATTCCCATCTCCACTCGAGAGGAAACACGAGGGTCCTGCCCACATCCAGAGTAGCCCCGTTTCATCCTCCTAGCTAGAGATGAGGGATCCTTTCCCTGCTTGGTCGGGAAAGAACTTCCGGCATTCCCGTCGCATCTCAGGTGGAGGCGCTCTCCACAGGAAGGGAGAGAGGAACTCCATGGTCGTGCCACCATTCCAAGCGTCCCCAGATGTCTCAGTCCATTCCAGAGGATCTTGTTTTTACAGAGTGCTTAAACTTTCATGCCGAGGATCGCCTCACACCACGGTGGCACGGGGGACAGCCCTGTGGGAAAGCCTCGTGGGAAATCCTCTAGGAAAAGCCTAGAGGAAAAGCCACAGATCCATTGATCCACGCGACGGGAAGCATGACACTGCTGCTACAGCTCGGGAGGAAGGAGCATGCGCATGCCCCCACTCGAGACGAGGACTGATTCCCCTTGGGAGACTTCAGAAGTATCCCAAAAACATGTCAGCACTGGAGAGGAATACTCAGGTTCTGGCCCCCACTCCACCGAAGGTCTTGGGCCCGGGCATCTACCGGTGAGGAATCCCGAGAGGCCCTCTAGCAACTCGCATGGGGACTGGTCTTCCTAAGGCCAACAGAACGGGTCCCTGAGGTCCCCGTCGTAAGTCGAGAGCACCTGCCACAACTCGAGAAAATGAAGGAGATTCTCCCCTTCAGGCGAGATGAGGCCCATTTCCACTGAGACGTCTCGAGGCTAATCACACCTAACCTCTGGAACTTCCAAAGGGTCCTTCACACCCTTGTTGCAACTCAAGAAGATCCAGGAGAACCCGTCGCCACTACATAGGAATCACCAGGGTACCACCCACATCCAGAGGAGCCCCAATTCCCCTCCTAGCTCAATGTGAGGGATGCTTTCCCTGATTGGCCGGGAAAGAATTCCTGTCGTACCTGTCGCATCTCAAGAGGAGGCACGCTCCACAAGAAAGGTGAGAGGAACTCCAGGGTCGTTCCACCATTCCAAGTCCCCCAGATGTCTCAGTCCTTTCCAGAGGAACTTGTTTTACCCTGCACTGCCTCGACGTTCACGCGGAGGACCGACTCACACGATGGTGGCACGTGGGACAGCCCTGTGGGAAAGCCTCGTGGGAAAAAGCCTCGAGGGAAAACAAGAAACCCTTGATCAACCCAACGGGAAATTGACTCTGCTCCTAATGCTCGGGAGAAAAGCGCACGTGCATGCCCCCATTGGAGACGAAGATGACTCCCTGTGGAGACTCCAGTAGTACCCCAAGATCCATGTCAGCACTGGAGAGGAAACCTCAGGTTCGGCACCGACTCCAAACAAGGTCTTAGGCCCGTCATCGACCGGAGAGGAATCCCGAGAGGCCCCTTAGCAACTCGCAAGTGGACTGGCATTCCTGAGCGACCAGAGCGGGTTACATAAGTCCCGGTCGTAACTGGAGAGCACCTGCTGAAACTCGAGAAAATCCAGGAGGTTCTCCCTGCAGGCGAGATGAGGCCCATTTCCGCTGAGGCGTCTCGAGGCTAATCACACCTAACCTCTGGAACTTCCAAAGGGTCCTTC
>NW_017213580.1:0-15504 GCF_001704415.2 Capra hircus | reverse complement strand
CCCACCACGCTGCCACCTATGTGCAAAGGCAAGGCAGGATTGGAGCTGAGGAGGGCTTAGGGGGGTGGTTGCACACTGCCAAGGGCTTCAGCAGTGAGAGCTTCTGTGAGAGAGGTCAGAGGGAAGGGAAGGGCAACTGCAGGGCTCCTCCAGCGGTTTCTAGGCCGCCTAGAATCAGCGCCGCACGAGAGCACCAGGCTCCCAGGGCCCCTGGCTGGGGTTTTCAGCCCCGCACACACGGAGGCTGATTCCTTGGGTGCCCAGAAAGTGTATGACAGACGTAGGTTCCCTAGCACTCTCCTCCCCAGCAGAGACATGTGCAGGTGTTTGGGGCCTGATCCTGCGTGTCTGGGTTCCTGCCCACAGCCCCAATCAGGGGAAGCAGCCCTGAGGCAAGACCTGCTGGAGGAGCCCTGCGCCCCCGCCTGATAGGCGAGTGCACAGCCAGCAGGGAAGCGAGCCTCCTCGGGGAAAAGAGGAGGCAGCCCAGCCCCGTCAAGTTGAAAGCCCTGCTTGCACGGAGCTAAGTGCGCCTCCAGTACGGCAGAGCTCTAGCTCTGCTCAGAGCCCCGATCTGGCAGAGTTCCTGGCGCGAGGCTGCTCTGCCGGGGGCTAGCCTTGCCCAGACTTGCCTTGCTTTTAGGCTGCCTCTCCAGGAAGGAGCAGGCAGCAGGAGCCTGGGAGTCGCCACTGGCGCCTTTCTTGCCTCAGCTCCAATCCTGCCTTGCCTTTGCACTTAGGTCCCAGTCCTCCTTAAGGAGAGCTTAGGGGCTGGTGGGTTGCACACTGCCAAGGGCTCCAGCAGTGAGAATTCTGTCAGAGGGAAGGGAAGGGCAACTGCAGGGCTCCTCCAGCGGTTGCTTGCCGCCCAGATTCACTCGCCGCACGGAGAGCACCAGGCTCCCAGGGCCCCCTGGCTGGGGTTTTCAGCCCCGCACACACGGAGGCTGATTCCTTGGGTGCCCAGAATGTGTATGACAGACGTAGGTTCCCTAGCACTCTCCTCCCCAGCAAGAGACATGTGGCAGGTGTTTGGGGCCTGATCCTGCGTGTCTGGGTTCCTGCCCACAGCCCCAACTCAGGGGAAGCAGCCCCTGAGGCAAGACCTGCTGGAGGAGCCCTGCGCCCCCCGCCTGATAGGCGAGTGCACAGCCAGCAGGGAAGCGAGCCTCCTCGGGGGAAGAGGAGGCAGCAAGCCCCCATCAAGCTGAAATCCCTGCTTACACGAAGCTAAGTGCGACTCCAGTACGGCAGATCTCTAGCTCTGTTCAGAGGCCCCGATCTGGCAGAGTTCCTGGCACCAAGATGCTCTGCCAGTAGGCGAGCCTTGCGCAGACTTGCCTTGCTTTAAGGCTCCCTCCCCAGGAAGGAGCAGGCTGTGTGAGGCTCGGAAACGCCACTGGCGCCTTCCTGGCTTCAGCTCTACCCCTGCCTTGCCTTTGCACTTAGGTCCCAAGCGTCCTTGAGGAGGGCTTAGGGGGCTGGTGGGTTGCACACTGCCAAGGGCTCCAGCAGTGAAAGCTCTGTCAGAGGGAAGCGAAGGGCAACAGCAGGGCTCCTTCAGCGGTTCCTTGGCCGCCCAGACAAAGCTCCGCACGGAGAGCACCAGGTTCCAAGGGCCCCTGGCTGGGTTTTGCATCCCCACACTCCCAGAGGCTGACTCCGTGGGTGCCTAGAAAGTGTGTGAGAGACGTAGGTTCCCTAGCACTCTCCTCCCCAGCAGAGACATGTGGCAGGTGGTTGGGGCCTGATCCTGCGTGTCTGGGTTCCCGCCCACAGCCTCAACTCAGGGGAAGCAGCCCCTGAGGCAAGACCTGCTGGAGGAGCCCTGCGCGCCCGCCTGATAGGCGAGAGCACAGCCAGCATGGAAGCGAGCCTCCTCGGGAGAAGAGGAGGCAGCCGAGCCCAGTCAAGAGGAAAGCCCTGCTTGCACGGAGCTAAGTGGGCCTCCAGTACGGCAGAGCTCTAGCTCTGCTCAGAGCCCCGATCTGGCAGAGTTTCTGGCGCGAGGCTGCTCGGCCGGGGGCTCGCCTTGCCCAGACTTGCCTTGCTTTTAGGCTCCCTCCCCAGGAAGGAGCTGTCTGAGCGAGCCTGGGAGACGCCACTGGTGCCTTCCTTGCCTCAGCTCCAATCCTGCCTTGCCTTTGCACATAGGTGCCAGGCGTCGGTTGGGGAGGGCTTAGGGGGTGGTGGGTTGCACACTGCCAAGGGCTTCAGCAGTGAGAGCTCTGTCAGAGGGAAGGGAAGGGCAACTGCAGGGCTCCTCCAGCGGTTTCTAGGCCGCCTAGAATCAGCGCCGCACCGAGAGCACCAGGCTCCCAGGGCCCCTGGCTGGGTTTTGCATCCCCACACTCCCAGAGGCTGTCTCTGTGTGTGCCTAGAAAGTGTGTGAGAGACGTATGTTCCCTAGCACTCTCCTCCCCAGCAGAGACATGTGGTTCGGAGGGCTTAGGGATCGCTGAGTTCCACACTTCCAAGGGCTCCAGCACTGAGAGCTCTGTCGACAGGAAGGGAAGGGCAACTGCAGAGCTCCTTCAGCTGTTGCTTGGCTGTCCAGACTCAGCGCCACATTGAGAGCACCATGCACCCAGGGCCCCTGGGTGGTGTCTGCAGCCAGCAGGCTGGCGACTCACTTGTGGTCTCCCATCATTTGCCTGAAATACATAGGTTCCCTAATGCTCTTCTCCCCAGCAGAGCTGTGTGCAGGTTGTTGGGGCCTGCCCCTGCGTGTCTGGGTTCCCGCCCACAACCCCAGCTCAGGGGAAGTAACCCCTGTGCCAAGACCTGGAGGAGGCGAGGTATGGCTCCGCCTGGAAGCCGAGTGCACAGGACAAGTGGAAGGGAGCCTCCTCCGGGGAAGAGGAGGCAGCCCAGTCGCCTGCTGCTGCAAGCCTTGCTGGGGTGGAGCCGAGTGCGCCTCCAGTATCGGCAGAGCTCCAGCTCCGCTGAGAGCCCTGATCTGGCAGAGTTCCTTGCGCGAGGCTGCTCTGCCTGGGGCGAGGCTTGCCCAGACTTGCCTGGGGCGAGCCTTGCCCAGACTTGCCTGGCTTCTAGACTTCCTGCCCAGGAAGGAGCAGTCTGCACGAGGTTGGGAGACGCCACTGGCACCTTCCTGGCCTCAGCTCTGCTCCTGCCTTGCCTTTGCACCTAGGCCCCAGGTGTTCTTGTGGTGGCTTAGGGGCCGGTGGCTTCCACACTGCCAAGGGCTCCAACAGTGAGAGCTCTGTTCGAGGGAAATGAAGGGTATATTTGGAATGCAATCGTTTATCAGATGTGAGACCCACACCTTCACCCTGAACCCTCACCCCGAGCCCTTACCCTCGCCCTCACCCACACCCTCACCCTGAACCCTTACCCTCACCCTCACCTTGAAGCCTTACCCTCACCCTCACCCCTAACCCTAACCCTCACGCCTCACCCCTCACCCTAACAAGTTGGGGGGCTGTTCTGCACACTGTAACCTTAACCCTTCCCTCACCCGACACCCTATCCACATCCTAACCCTAACCCACTTCATAGTCACGCCCTCAACCCTATACTTACCCTTGAAGTACGTACCTGCATCATCTTCGTTTTGGACACTTCCCATGCATAACAAAAGACAAGGTTGGAATGTTTCAAACATCGATCCAAGACCCATTATCCACATAAAAGGGATATAAATACTCTGATCACATCATTTAAATCTCTTGCATCACCAAAAATACCTCTCCACCACGTATCCAATCGCCATTGATGGATCACATCTATCTCATACATTTTATAACTTAGCAATCAGATACGCACCCGTAATCTGGGTAATTATATACACAGGATATATTGATACCATAAATATTTCAACAAATTCCACTTTCTACGATGAGTTCAATCTTCACAAAAGTAGGATGAACGGCACCTGTTTCCACTAGGATCCATAGCATTGCACAAAGTGACAGTGAGCGTGAAAATCTTAATGATGACCACCGGAAAGAAGGTCAGCACGGCTGATATCACAGATTTTTCAGTGTCCCAAATCCATAAAGAAAGACATATGCATAGGAAACTACAAATTGAAAGCAAGTCTATTGAGATAAATATTGGACATCAATTGTATGAATCTTTAAGGCATAACTGCAGACATTCTTCAGACATTCTTCAAATTCATAGAATGACAACAAAGTATGGCTACGTACAATCCATTCGGTTTTATAAACCACTCATGAATAACCTCACAAGCCATTGAAAACCAGATGACACTTTCAAATAGCTTTGATCTACAAACAAGGCTGTAAGACAGAAAGTTAAAATCGAAATACATGAACTAAATCCTCAATAGATATGAAAACATCCCTTGGTAGTGAAGTCGATTCACATTAGTTATTAGGGCTTTCATGCACAGATCCACGGGGCATATACAGAACCATTCCTCCAACAAAACTGAAGAATGACTTTAAAATCGCAAACAAAACATGAGTATATGTGTTCACACACTTCATGGAGCAAGGGTTTCTTCGATCTGAAAACTGGCGTCGATGAAGGACTGTGTGAAGAATACTTCAAAGTCTATTTGGCAAACACAGCCTACGTTGGCTATATTTAGTCCTCAGATGAATGGAATGTCATGAGTACTGGGCGTTTCAAAGAAGCAGCCTGTGAAGCTGTGGACGCTTATTGGGATGCGTGGTATACCACATTCACACGTTTCAGTAGCATTGGTGCAAAAACGATACACTTCTCAGGGGAAGCTTCTACATGGACTCTTGGGATCAGAGCTCTAACTCATACACACATACTTTTATCTTCCTGAACCAGGGATCAAACCCACATCACTTCCACCTCCTGCACTGGTAGGCAGAGTATTTCTTGATCAACTGCGCCACCTGGGAATCGACATACATTTCAAGGACCACTGCCATCAGCTTCTACTGTTCATGACCAAACTAGGAGAAACAACATTGGAAGAAGGACTCATAAGGGTACTCATAGGAAGTACTCATAAGTCAAGGAACCGTTCTACTGGGTCCTCTCGTTATTACTGGGACAAGTCAGTTCCTCCGATGATGATGGGTATAACTGAAAAATTATTACAAATGCATGGGATGCGATGTCTACATGATAAATGTGTTCCTCTTATACTATTGCTTCAGGGATGTCTACTTCCGCATGAACGACTGCACTTCAAGGGATGCCTGCTATTCCAGCTCAAGCCACAGATAGTGAAGTGCAGATCATTGTCCTTTGTTGAAAATAATCAGCAGTTTGTCAACATAGGGAACATGCCGGAGGAACCCTTGGGATGGAACTCTAAAAACAGGTTGGGCCCTCTTTTTGCCAAGCCCTGCGATAAAATACAAATCAGAAAAAGAAAAATAGCATCGGTTTTGTCAGGACTTCCTCATCTTTTCTTTCTCGGTAGCAGGAAGCAGACATTGAGGCCAGAGGACTGCAGGATTTCATTGTGAACTAACGTTGGGTGGGGTGGAGGCTCATCACTCTAGTAAGAATGTGGCTCAATAAAACGGAATTTCATTCACTTCATGGACATAGAGTTCTAGAATCCTTCATTAAGGAATTCAAGAAGCTATATTTCCTTACACCTTCACAATCTCTTGGTTTACAAGAATGTCAATTGCTAGTCCAGCACTTATACAATGAGTGTTACAGGTAGTATGAGTGTATAAATGATGACGAACAATGACAGGAAGTTTATTTATTCTGTTTGAATTCTTGATTTTTTATATAATTTTTTATAATATCCTTACAGATGTGAATATTTTAGTGACATGTATAAATACACGTTGAGTAGTGCTATGATAACTCATAGTGTTGGCACAATAAATATCATGGTTATTATGTGCTTTTCATATATTCCTTTGGAGATTCTCTTGCATTATACATCATCATAAGATATTTAATAGTTTCCTAAACTGTACAGTAGGTCCTTTGTGGCTTCTTTTATATATGGTAATGTATTTGTTAATAATTCAAACAAAAACTGGTACACAAATATTCATAGTGACATTCACGATAGCTCAAAGGTAGAACTCATTCAAGTGTCCGTTGGTGGGAGACTGAATATGCAACGCAAGGTATATTCAGAAGCTTGAACGGTATTCCACCATACAAAAAAGTACATTAAATGGTGCTGCCACTCTGCAAGACATTACACAAATGACTCCAAAACGAACACGTGGAAGAAATACATAGTTCGATTCCAATTCATGCTATGTACCCAAAAGGATTGGGAAAGGGGGCTGAAAAAAATGGATACTCCTTCCGTCATACTCACAACAGCATGATTCACACTGGCAAACAAACAGAAGCAATCCAAGTGTCCATGGCAGCCAATTCCATAAACAAACTGTGGTATACACACAATGGAATCTGATTCGGCCCTTCAAAGTCAGTAATTCTGACAATGCGACAATGTGGACAAACCTTATGGTCATTAGATTAAGTGAAATAAACCAGACCAAAAAAAGACAAACGTTCTGTGATTCCGCTCATATGAGATATCCAAACAAGTCAAATCTGTCAGAAATAGCAGAAAGTGATTCCGACCGATCGAAAAGAGTTCATGTTTCATGGACCTCAGTTTCCCTTGGAAAAACTGACTTCCCATCATATCTCCAAAACCAATTAGACAAATCACTGGAAGCTATATCCAGTCAAATGAATGTAGACATAATGTTACAGTGTACACCAAACTCACTCAAACTTCTCAACAGACAAAAGGCAAAACTGTATCTGTGGCACCTCAGCTTAGCTTAAAACTGTATCTACGGTACCTCACTTCTGCTTATAAAATTTAACAACAACAACAACACACTAAAGGCTATCCAAAAAAGGATAGAAAACACATATAACATCAACTTTAAAAAATTAGAAATTGAAACGGTGAAAAACCTTATTCACAAAACTTAAACACAAGCCACAGGAAACTAGATTTATAAAATAGATATCTGATAAAGGATTGTTCTCCAAATATACCAAAAAATCTAGAACAATCTCATAAAATATGTATACACCTAAACACCTGGCCTACAAAAATATAAAGATAGTAAATAAGCCTATCAAAAAGACTCAAAACCACATAGCATTAGGAAATGACAAACTAAAATAACAGTGAGGTAGCACTGCACACCTATTAGATCCAGTCAACTCAAGAAAAGGGGGTAGGGCACAGCTTCTCCGGTGGCTCAGTGGTAAAGAATCTGCCTGACAATGCAAGACACTCTAGTTCGATCCCTTACCCCAGAAGATCCCACAAGCCACAGAGAAACATAGCTGGATTTTTCCACAGCTAAACAAGGCTCACCTGTGACCTGAATCCTTCATGTCCAGCACTTACTAAACAGCTTTGAAAACATGTCCAGACAAAAAAGGATCGCATGATTATATACAACAGCTCGACTTGTAATCACTACAAACTTTCAAATATCAGGATGTCTTCAGTAGATGACAGTGTAAACAAATGGGGATACATGCAAAGTGAAGGGGAGCAAATGCTACCACAAAATATACCACCTCAGCATGAGGATTAGTTGGACCCAATTAACTTTTCTTTTTTTAGAGGACACATGATCATCTCTGAAACCCAAGTTCAAGACAGCTCTTCTGTGAGTCACATTTACCAGAGAAATCTCATTTCAAAGGAATCCTCTCTATATGCCAGATAGAAGGATGAGACACAGTCTTTTGAAACTCTTTTTTCTTTTCTATCGATAGGGAAAGCTAAGCCGTAAATCTGCACAGCCACCATACCCTTCCTTTCCTTTGGTTGTATTTTTTTAAATATTTGTTTCTGTTTTCATTTGGCTGCGCCAGGTCAACCTTCATTGAGGCAAGCCAGATATTTAGCTACAGCATGCAAATTCTCTGTTGTGGCATGGGAGATCTAGTTCTTGGATCAGGAAATGAACCTGGGCCTCCTTCTTTGGGAGTGTCCAGTCTCAGCCACTGGACCACCAGGAAGTGCCTGTTTTGTTTTCAGATGAAGATGGAATCTAAGGTGATATCTTGGGCCATTTCAGTCACTGACTCAGTTTCCTGAGTTTGTCCAAAGCACGCACAAGGTGCACATTATTAAACTGGTTTGCAAAACAAGAAAAGGTTGTCTGCTACAACACTGTATGCTTACAAATATCTAAATGGTAAATGGCATAGTATTGATTTTTCATTACTATGGGGGGAGAAAGAATGCAGGATTCATACATGTTACAACACGAATAAATATTCAAACCATCTTCAGTGAAAAAAAAATCCACATAGAAAAGGCCACCCAGAACCCTTATTCACCATGTCTGCTTTCAATCCATCAAGTTTGTCCAAATAACTGAAAATCTCAGTAACACTCTAAATAAAGAAAAAAGGATGAAGATGGAAACAAAAGATATATTCATACACTTGAACATTGCAAAGTGGAAGTGGGGCGGTGGATTACATTATAACGTAGATACCATATGATTTCCTGATTTTGGAGATTATGTGCTGGTTCTGCAGAAGGTACCCATTTTGGATAAAACACATAGAGTCTTTTAGATGATGTGGCAAATGCTAGCACTTGTTCCCATTGCTAGGCATTTTCTGGACATTTTAAATGACTGGAAAGTATACTAGGTTTCAAAACAACCATGTCAATACCACAAAAGAAATTTAGAGTAGACAGGCAGGAAGCTTTCTGATACAGGCCAAGACTTACCCAGACGAAGTTCAAGGGAAGCTGCGATGCTCACTGCCCTTGAAGGAGTCCACGTGGAATGAAGAAGTACTGTGGGAAGTCTCTTAGTAACCACCATGTCTTGGGTCCTCTGGATGACCTACTGCAGGAGAAACAGATGTTACAGATAAAACGTTCCACATCACTTCACAAAATGTTGTTAGACTACTTTCAGTAAAGCTGAATCATTTGGGATCAATTTACAATCATATAATAGACTACCATTTACAGTCCAAAAATCACTTGCATTTCTAGACACTCATAACAATCAGAAAAAAAAATTAAGAAACTCCCACTTAAAGAAAACATCTAGCAACAAACTTAATCAAGAACATAAAAGACCAGTAGTCAGAAAACTAGAAAGCACTGATAAAGAAACCAAAGAAAACACAAATACACAGAAAACTATTCCACGCTCATGCACTGGAACAATGAGGAATTAAAAGGTCCATTCCAACCAAAGTCATCAACAAATACACGGACTGCAATCACAAAATAACATTCAATGGCATTTTTCACAGAAATAGAAATATTCCTCATATTAGACTGCTACTGTTGACCAGGACCTTAAACGGCCAAAAAGACTCTGAGAAAGAGGAACACAGCTGGAGGCATCTTCCTATCCCTCTTCAAACTACATCACGGAGCTGTAGTGACCACCACAGTGAGGAACTGGCAGGAACACAGACACATGGACTCCAGGAGAGAATAGAGAGCCCAGAAACGAACCCACATGTACATGGTCAGTTCCTGAAATCAAACCAGGAACGAGCAAAGAGGAAAGGACAGTCTTCTCAAGAAACAGTGACAGGAAAACGGCCACCTCCACGGAAGAACATCAGTGTTCATCCTCTACATCATCTAACGCAAATCTAACTGAAAACCCACCGCTTTGCACACGGAGCTCTTTCCCCCTGAGTCCTCCGAGATGGACCTCCAGTCAGCCCTCAGCTGGACACAGGAAACGTCTACTCCGTCCTCATTTTTCGCTCTTGCAGCGCCTCCCTGCTGGTGGGCACTGAGGCAACCCTGCTCCTCTCAGCCTGGATGCAGCCCTGTTATCCAGAAGCCTGAGCCCTGATGGTCCTGAGGAGACAAAGCTCCCGCCAGCTGCTCACGGGGCAGAGCCTAAAGGCAAAGCGTCCTGCGCCGCGGGTCAGAGGGGGCTTTGGCGCCCCCCTGCGGGCCACAGGAGAAGAGCGGGCAGCCCGGCGCTCACAGACCTCAGAGGGCTCACCCAGAAGCAGCTCTGCTGCGAGCACTCAGACTGGAAGCCCAAACTGAAATGGAGCAGAATAGCTCCATGACCCTCCGCAAAACATGGCTAAGGAACAATCAGAGCCTGTATGGAATGCAGCCATAAAAAGGAACACATGTGAGTTTGTTCTAATAAAGGGGAGGGAAGTCAGTCAAAGAGAGAAAAACATGGAATCTAGAAGGATGGTACTGACGAGTCTGTTCACAGAGCAGCAATGGAGGTGCAGACATAGAGAACAGACTTCCAGACGAGGGTGGGGAACAAGAGGGAGAGGGTGAGATGAATGGAGAGAGCAGCATGGATGCAGGTACACCAACCTTTGTAAATAGACAACCAATGGGAATTTGCTGTATGATTCAGGGAACTCAAACTGGGGCTCAGTAGTAACCTAGAGAGGTGGGAATGCGTGCGAGGTGGGAGGGAGATTCCAGAGCAAGAGGACATAGGTACACCTATGGTCAATTCATGTGGATGTATGACAAATCAAACCAATATTGTAAAGCAATGATCAATCAACTAAAAAGAAATAACTGTTTAAAAAAATATGAACATACACACAAACTTTGCAACAAGGTAACTCCATTTTAAAAACTATTGAAATTTTAGAAAACTACAAACGTTCTACATGACCTTCGGTCTGGTGATCAGGTCTAACATACACAAAACAAGCCAACTTACCCAATTATGAATACAAATGAGTTAACACATTGCCTTTTATCATTTCATACATTTACCCTGTGGAGGACCTTACTCGAGAGAACCAAAAAGAAACTGCTAAATGAACCACGGACCACCCACCCTGGCCAGGCAACAGAGAAAAGAAAACACTTGCAGGAGTCATCTCACAACAGGAGGTCCTGGGAAGGAACAAGGAACGAACAAGCTACCACCAACCAGAATTCTGGAGAGGTCAGGAGCTGGGAGGCTCCAGTTCAGAGGTCCTACCAACCTCCCAGGATGCACTTCGCTGGAATCCATCTCGGCTGAGTGATGCGTGTGCCCCCAAGAAGGATCCCAATTCAGAATGCCTGGCAAGAGACAAACCAGAAATGAACCCGATGACCATAAAACCTGAGAGTGCGAGCCACGTGACAGAGTGGTTCTCTCCGTTTCCCTCACCCTCCTGCCCTCCACCCCGGCAGCCCTTCCAATGAAGCCTCTCGCTTGGACAGCACTCCTCTCCTCAGACAACTCATTGCCCAGTGTCAGACAAGAACTCACTCTCAAGCCCTGGAAGGGAACCCCCTTCCTTCATCAAAAGCAATATCCAGGAGAAAAGAGCTTCCAAACGCTATCTTGCAGAGAAGGAAATCAGACAAGGCAATGGCAGCCCCGCTCCAGTACCATTGCCTGGGAGAATCCCACGGACAGAGGAGCCTGGTAGGCTGCAACCCCGGGGTCACTAAGAGTCGGACACGACTTCACTGAGTGACTTCACTTTCACTTTTCACTTTCATGTACTGGAGGAGGACATGGCAACCCACTCCAGTGTTCTTGCCTGGAGAATCCCAGGGACAGAGGAGCCTGGTAGGCTGCTGTCTATGGGGTCGCGCAGAGTCAGGCACGACTGAAGCGACGTGGCAAGCAGCAGCAGAGAAGGAAATGGCACCACCTGCAGTACTCTGGTCTCAGAAATCCTAGGGACAGAGGAGCTTGGTGGGCTACAGTCCAAAAGCAGGGCATTTCTGACGGGAGGAAACAGTCCCAGGGAAGCTGAGCTGCTCACCAAAGGCCCCAGAGCTTTTGGATAGCACACCAGAGCTGTGGCTGAGGATTCCCAGCTGCCATGCCTCTTGATCCTGGCCTCTTTCACTAGATACGTGTGTGGAAAACTAGAATCTCAAATATGCCCTGGTGGTTCCATAGTCAAGAATCCACCTGCCAGTGCTGGAGATGCATGTGCGATCCCTAGGATGGGAAGATGCCACATCCTATGGAGCCCGTGTGCCACAACTGCCGAGCCTGTGCTCTAGATCCTGGAAGCCACGATGCCGAGTTCACATGCCGCAGCCACTGAAGCCCGTGAGCCTGTGCCCCTCAACAAGAGGACACACCTGCAGTGAGAAGCCTGCAAACCACTCGTTATGGCCCATGCTCACCAAAACTAGAGAAAAGCCCACACACAAAGATGCAACACAGCCAACAATCAATAAAACTCTTTCCTAAAAAAATGCACATCTGACAAAGAAACTGTACTCGAATTGTCCAAGAACATAGAGCAAACAAGCCCATTCATAATTGGTAAGACTGAAATAGACACCTGGCACTGAGGGTATACTGATAGTAAACTATCATACAAAACATACTCAAGATACTGGTGCGATGCACGCAGAGCCCCCTTTGAAAGACAATCTGACAGTTTTTTTTTTTTTTCAGTAACCACGTGGGACAAGCACTGAATTCTGTGTATGACAAGCGGTGGAAGCCAGGTATCTTACCATTGAAGCAAAGTTCCAGATAAACAAAAGGAAACGTTACAATGTCCATGTCGTGGTGGATCAGGTTGGAGACATCATCACAAATTACCTTTAACTGAATATGTCAAGGTGAGCTGGAATACATGGAGATATTCTCCATGTATTGTCAGCTGAGCATATTGAGCTCCTACATGTATGTTTAAATATCATTCTCTAATAAAAGGGAACAGGAAACATCTCCGATGGCCTGGTGGTAAAGAAGCTGCCTACCGATGCAGGAACACGGTTCAATTCCTGTGTAGAAGATTCCACACGCCAGGGGCAATGAAGCCCTTGAACAACTCTTGAACGTTTTGCATGCTCCAGAGCCCAAGTTCTGCACACAGAGAAAGCACTGCAATGAGAAGCCATGGCACAGCAACTAGAAGGTAGCCTCTGCTCACTACAACTAGACAAAGGAGCAATAAAGACCCAGCACAGTCAAAAATAATGTCATGTTAAAAAAAGGACAGTTCTTTGAAGAAATGACTGAGACTAGGGGTGCGACTGTAAATATATGAGCCAGGGTCATCTTCAATTATGAGAAATTAAAGAAACTAAAGACAACTATCAAGCTGTCCAAACGGATACAAATGAATGACGACACAGTGTTATCTGTATACACCAGCAAATAACAATCTGAAAGGGAATTGAAACAAACAATTCCCTTCAATCACGTCAACATTAATAAAAGACTTTGCTATGGATGGAATGAGGATGACAAGACTGGCACACTGGAAATGATACATGATTGCTGAAAAATACCCTCAAGCCATGGACAGAGACTCCATAGCGATGACAAGACTTCAGTTGGCAATACCGTGGAATGCATCTGCCATCTGAAATGAAGATTCAATATGAATTACAAAAGGCTGAAAGGTGGCTGCTAAACCACAAAGATGCCAGCATTCTTGGCCTCCAGAGGAGAATTCAATCCAGGGCAAGTGACGAAGCTTGATGGCTCAGAGGTTTTCTGTGAAAAAGTTTGATTCAAGTAGAAAAGAGATCGAGAGAGCTGCTGACGTAGACATTCAAAGGGGAAGAAAGAGTACCCCCTGCTAGTCTTTAGCCAGATGTTATACAGCCACTAGCAGTCTGCTAAGGAAAGAAAGACAATGTCTCAGAGAATGGCACCAGGCCCCTCACCCACAGCATGCATTGAGATCACATTGGCAGCAGATGAGTCATCCCAGGCCAGAAAATGATGGACATGAATCTTGAAGAAAGGCAGATTTCCAAGCAAATATATAGTTTCATTCACAGAGGTTAAGAGAACCAGGTATGAGTAAGACAACCGGTTTGTCGAGTCGTTCTGAGCCCTTAGGGGAACTGACCTGAAGACATTAACATACCTTAAGACAAACATTTCCATAAGAACAATGCATTGCTTAGTTCAAGGTTTGAGAAAAGTTAAATCAGGTGGAGCCAGGAGTTGTCATGGCAACACAGAATTTTCAGAGAAACCTTCTTTTACATTTGTATCAAGATGGAGAAAAAAAAACGCAGCCCTCTTTGGTCTCCTCCTGCTCTTAAGAGAGAGAAAAAAAAACGTCTGACACTTGCAGTTTATTTTCTCTGTCTGGAGACCCCCTGGCCTTCCTGCCTGTTATCCTCTCCAGGCCTGTAGGAAGCAATCCACTCGGCTGCTTGGGAAAAGCGCGCGGGTCTGAGCTGTATGCAAAGGGGTGAAGCGGTAAAACCCTCGGCCCAAAGGGCGAGGCTTTTCTGCGATCGCATTTCAGTCGCTCCGAGACTGCAAACAAAGGGCAGAAGACATGGTTCCCTGCTCCGCCGAGTCCGAGTTCCCTTACCTGTGGTCCACAGCCCTGCGCTCTGCTCGCTGGATGCCAATCGACGGGGACCCAGGAGCCCACGAAACGAGCAGTCCAGCTGCAATGGCGAGCCCTGAGAGCACAACTGGGGACCCTGGCCCCGAGGCGCCGCATGTTCACCCCGCCCCAGACCGCGCTCCCGTGAGCCGCGCCCCTTGACCAGCCGCCAGGCTCGCCCCGCCCCCGAGCGCGCACGGTGCGCCCCGCCCCACGCCCCCTGCCAGGCCAGGCCGCGGGACCGCGACTGCCTCCAGGGGAAACACAAGGACAAGCAGATCCACCCCACCGAGACAACCCAAGCTTTTTCTCAGCTCATCTGTCTATGATTTAGGGATAAGAAGCAAAGATGACCTAGGACAGCCATGATATTCTATAGGCCAGACCCTGGCGCGCAGAGGCTTGAAGAGGGCCCGGAGCGCTGCTGAAACAGCAAGCCTCTGTAGCATAGCGGTTAGGCAGGCTGGTAAGTCAGGCAGACTAGGGTCTGTAGGTCAGGAGTTCAAGTCCGGGTTTAACTCTTTCCCTTTTAGGGGGCGGGGACCACAAGAGGCGGGGCTTAGACCAGAAAGTTTCTTTTGATTTTAGAGGTTTATTGTGAAGCTTAGGGTTAGGGTTCGGCAACCCCCAACTCGCTCGGGTTCGGTTTCGGGTTAGGGTTAGAATTCGGGGAACCCCCCTCTTCTTAGAGTTCGGGTTTGGGTTAGGGTTCAGGTCAGGGTCAGGGTTCAGGTTACGGTTAGGGCTTAAAGTGAGCGCTAATGGGGCCCATAGTTCTTTATTAGCCTGCCCTGGCGGGCCGAGGCTTGAAGAGTGCCTGGGAGCAGCATGAAACCCGGGGGGCTTTGTTAGCATAGCGGTTAGGCTGACGGCCGAGTAAACATGCAATCTGGCTTTGTGGGTCAGAAGTTCCAGTCCGGGCTTGCCTTTTTGCTTTGAGCGGATGGGGGACCGCAAGGGGCGGGGCTTAGGCCAGAAAAGTTTCTTTTTCTTTTAGAGTTTATTGTTAGGGTTAGGGTTAGGGTTAGGGTGCCGGCATCCCCTCAACTTGTTAGGGTTCAGGTTCAGAGTTCGGGTTACGGGAATCCCCTCCCTTCTTAGGGTTTGGATTCGGGTTCGGGTTAGGGTTCAGGGTTCGGGTTGGGGTTTGGAGTTCAGGGTTTGGGGTTCCGGTTTCGCGGTTCTCGTTGGGGTTTGGGGTTCCGATTAGGGGTTCAAGTTTGCAGGCTTAGGGGTTTTGGGGTTTGGGGATCAGGGTTTATG
>NW_017213579.1:0-15504 GCF_001704415.2 Capra hircus | reverse complement strand
ATGTGGAGACGGTTTTGTCGAGGAACTTATTGAGTTGCAGTAAAGGTGTGAAGGACCCTTTGGAAGTTCCAGAGGTTAGATATGATTAGCCTCCAGACGGTCAGCGGAAATGGGCCTCATCTCGCCTGGAGGGGAGAACCTCCTGGATTTTCTCGAGTTGCGGCAGGTGCTCTCGACTTACGACTGGCACCTCACGGACCCGCTCTGGTGGCCTCAGGAAAGGCCAGTCCCCATGCGAGATGCTCGGGGGCCTCTCGGGGTTCCTCTCCCCGTCGAAGCCGGGGCCTAAGACCTTGTGTGGAATCGGTGCCGGAACCTGAGGATTCGTCTCCAGTGCTGACATGGATCTTGGGGTACTTCTGGAGTCTCCCCAGGGGAGTCAGTCCTCGTCTCGAGTGGGGTCATGCAGGTGCGCTTTCCTCCCGAGCTGTAACAGCAGTGTCGTGCTTCCCTTGGCGTGGATCAAGGGATCTGGGACTTTCCCTCGAGGCTTTCCCACGAGGTTTTCCCACGAGGCTTTCCCACAGGGCTGTCCCACGTGCCACCTTGGTGTGAGTCGATCCTCGACTTGAAAGTCGAGGCAGTGCAGGGAAAACAGTTTTCCCTGGAATGGACTGAGACTTCGGGGGGAATCTGGGAATATTGACACGACACTGGAGTTCGTCTCGACTTTCCTGTGGAGAGCGCCTCCTCTTGAGATGCGACCGGAACGCTGGGAATTTTTTTCCAACCACGCAGGGAAAGGATCCCTCCTCTCGAGCTAGGAGGCGGAAACGGGGCTCCTCTGGATGAGGGCGGGACTCTCGTGATTCCTCTCGGAGTGGAGACGGGTATGTCGGGGAACTTCTTGAGTTGCAGGCAAGGGTGTGAAAGACCCTTTGTAAGTTCCAGACGTTACGTGTGATTAGCCTCGAGATGCCTCAGGGGAAATGGGCCTCATCTCGCCTGGAGGGGAGAACCTCCTGGATTTTCTCGGAGTTGTGGCAGGTGCTCTCGACTTACGACGGGGACCTCACGGACCCGCTCCGGTGGCCTCAGGAAAGGCCAGTCCCCAAGCAAGTTGCTCGGGGGCCTTTCCGTATTCCTCTCCCGTCGATGCCGGGGCCTAAGACCTTGTGTGGAGTAGGTGCCGGAACCTGAGGATTCCTCTCCAGTGCTGACATGGATCTTGGGGTACCGCTGGAGTCGCCCCAGGGGAGTCAGTCCTCGTCTCAAGTGGGGGCATGCACGTGCGCTTTCCTCCCGAGATGTAGCAGCAGTGTCATGCTTCCCTTCGCGTGGATCAAGGGATCTGCAACTTTCCCTCGAGGCTTTCCCACGAGGCTTTCCCTCGAGGCTTTCCCACAGGGCTGTCCCACGTGCCACCTTGGTGTGAGTCGATCCTCGGCTTGAAAGTCGAGGCAGTGCAGGGAAAACAGGTTTCCCTGGAATGGACTGAGACATCTGGGGGACTCTGGGAATGGTGTCACGACCCTGGAGTTCCTCTCGCCTTTCCTGTGGAGAGCAACTCCTCTTGAGATGCGACGGGAACGCCGGGATTTCTTTCCCGACCACGCAGGGAAATATCCCTGCTCTCGAGCTATGAGGCGGAGACGGGGCTCCTCTGGATGAGGGCGGGACTCTCGTGCTTCCTCTCCAGTAGAGACGGGTATGTTGGGGAACTTCTTCACTTGCAGCAAGGGTGTGAAGGACCCTTTGGAAAGTCAAGAGGTTAGGTGTGATTAGCCTCGAAATGCCTCAGCGGAAATGGGCCTAATCTCGCCTGGAAGGGAGAACCTCCTGGATTTTCTCGAGGTGGCGGCACGTGCTCTCGACTTACAATGGGGACCTAAGGGACCCGCTCTGGTGGCCTCAGGAAAGGCCAGTCCCCATGCGAGTTGCTCCGGGGACTTTCCGTATTCCTCTCCCGTCGATGCCGGGGCCTAAGACCTTGTGTGGAGTAGGTGCCGGAACCTGAGGATTCCTCTCCAGTGCTGACATGGATCTTGGGGTACCGCTGGAGTCGCCCCAGGGGAGTCAGTCCTCGTCTCAAGTGGGGGCATGCACGTGCGCTTTCCTCCCGAGCTGTAGCAGCAGTGTCACACTTCCCTTTCTGTGGATCAAGGGATCTGTGGCTTTTCCTCGAGGCTTTCCCACGAGGCTTTCCCACGAGGCTTTCACACAGGGCTGTCCCACGTGCCACGGTGGTGTGAGTGGATCCTCGGCTTGAAAGTCGAGGCAGTGCAGGGAAAACAGGTTTCCCTGGAATGGACTGAGAAATCTCTGGCACTCAGGGAATGGTGTCACGACCCTGGAGATCCCCTCGTGTTTCCTGTGGAGACCGCCTCCTCTTGAGATGCGACCGGAACGCCGGGAATTCTTTCCCGACAACGCAGGGAAAGGATTCCACCTCTCGATCTATGAGGCGGAAACGGGGCTTCTCTGGATGTGGGCAGGACTCTCGTGCTTCCTCTCGAGTGGAGAGGGGTACGTCGGGGAACTTCTTGAGTTGCAGCAAGGGTGTGAAGGACCCTTTGGAAGTTCCAGAGGCCAGGTTGATTAGCCTCGAGACGCCTCCGCGGAAATGGGCTTCATCTCGCCTGGAGGGGAGAACCTCCGGGATTTTCTAGAGTTGCCACAGGTGCTCTCGACTTAAGACGAGGACCTCAGGGACCTGGTCTGGTGGCCTCAGGAAAGGCCAGTCCCCACGCGAGTTGCTAGGGGGCCCTTCGGGATTCCTCTCCCGTCGATGCCGGGGCCTAAGACGTTGTGTCGAGACGGTGCCGGAACTTGAGGATTCCTCTCCAGTGCTGACATGGATCTTGGGGTACTTCTGGAGTCTCCCCAGGGGAGTCAGTCCTCGTCTCGAGTGGGGGCATGCACGTGCACTTTCCTCCCGAGCTGTAGCAGCAGTGTCATGCTTCCCTTCGCGTGGATGAAGAAATCTGTGGCTTTCATCGAGGTTTTTGCAGGAGGCTTTCCCACGAGGCTTTCCCACAGGGCTGTCCCATGTGCCACCGTGGTGTGAGTCGATCCTCGGCTTGAAAGTCGAGGCAGTGCAGGGAAAACTGGTTTCCCTGGAATGGACTGAGACATCTGGGGGACTCTGTGTATGGTGGCTCGACCCTGGAGTTCCTCTCGCCTTTCCTGTGGAGAGCGCCTCCTCTTGAGATGCGATGGAAACGCCGGGAATTCTTTCCCGAACACGCAGGGAAAGGATCCCTCCTCTCGAGCTAGGAGGCGGAAACGGGGCTCCTCTGGATGTCGGCGGGAGGCTCGAGCTTTCTCTCAAGTGGAGACGGTTATGTCGGGGAACTTCTTGAGTTGCAACAAGTGGGTGATGTACCCTTTGGAAGTTCCAGAGGTTAGGTGTGATTAACCTCGAGAGGCCTCATTGGAAATGGGCCTCATCTCTGCCTGGAGGGGAGAACCTTCTGGATTTTCTCGAGTTGCAGCAGTTTCTCTCCACTTACGACGGGGACCTCAGGGACATGCTCTGGTGGCCTCAGGAAAGGCCATTCCCCATGCGAGTTGCTCGGGGGCCTCTCGGGATTCCTCTCCTGTCGATGCCGGGTCCTAAGACCTTGTGCGGAGTCGGTGCCGGAACCTGAGGATTCCTCTCCAGTCCTGACATGGATCTTGGGGTACGTCCTGAGTCTCCCCTGGGGAGTAAGTCCTCGTCTCGAGTGGGGGCATGCACTGTGCGCTTTCCTCCCCAGCTATAGCAGCAGTGTCAGGCTTCCCTTCGCGTGGATCAAGGGATCTGTGGCTTTCCATAGAGGCTTTCCCACGAGGCTTTCCCTCGAGTCTTTCCCACAAGGCTGTCCCACGTGCCACCGTGGTGAGAGTCGATCCTCGGCTTGAAAGTCGAGGCAGTGCAGGGAAAAAAGGTTTCACTGAATTGGACTGAGACATCTGAGGGACTCTGGGAATGGTGGCACGACCCTGGAGTTCCTCTCGCCTTTCCTGTGGAGAGCGCCTCTTCTTGAGATGCGACGGAAATCGTCGGGAATTCTTTCCCGAACACGAAGGGAAAGGATCCCTCCTCTCGAGCTAGGAGGCGGAAACGGGGCTCCTCTAGGATGTGGGCCGGACTCTCGTGCTTCCTTTCGAGTGGAGACGGGTATGTCGGGGAACTTCTTGAGTTGCAGCAAGGGTGTGAAGGACCCTTTGGAAATTCCAGATGTTCGGTGTGATTAGCCTCGAGACGCCTCACCGGAAATGGGCCTCATCTCGCCTGGAAGGGAGAACCTCCTGGATTTTCTCTAGTTGCGGCAGGTGCTCTCGACTTACGACGGGGACCTCTGGGACCCGCTCTGGTGGCCTCAGGAAAGGCCAGTCCCCATGCTAGTTGCATGGGGCCTCTCGGGATTCCTCTCCCGTCGATGCTGGGGCCTAAGACCTTGTGTAGAGTCGGTGCAGGAACCGGAGGATTCCACTCCAGTGCTGACATGGTTCCTGGGGTACTTTTGGAGTCTCCCTAAGGGAGTCAGTCCTCGTCTTGAGTTGGGGCATGCACGTGCGTTTTCCTCCCGAGCTGTAGCTGTAGTGTCACGCTTCCCTTCGCGTTGGATGAAGGAATCTGTGGCTTTCCCCCGAGTCTTTCCCACGAGGCTTTCCCACGAGGCTTTCCCAAATGGCTGTCCAACGTGCCACCGTGGTGTGAGTCATTCCTCGGCTTGAAAGTCGAGGCAGTGCAAGGAAAACACGTTTCCCTGGAGTGGACTGAGACATCTGGGGGACTCTGGAAATCGTGGCACGACCCTGGAGTTCCTCTCGCCTTTCCTGTAGAGAGCGCCCCCTCTTGAGCTGCGATGGGAAGGCCAGGAATTCTTTCCTGAACACGCAGGGAAAGGAACCCTCCTCTCGAGCTAGGAGGCGGAAACGGGGCTCCTCTGGATGTGAGCGGGACTCTCGTGCTTCCTCTCGAGTCGAGACGGGTATGTCGGGGAACTTCTTGAGTTGCAGCAAGGGTGTGAAGGACCCTTTGAAAGTTCCAGAGGTTAGGTGTGATTAGCCTCGAGAAGCCTCAGCGGAAATGGGCCTCATCTCGCCTGGAGGGGAGAATCTCCTGGATTTTCTCGAGTTGCGGCAGGTGCTCTGGACTTACGACGGGAACCTCAGGGACATGATCTGGTGGCCTCAGGAAAGGCCAGTCCCCATGCGAGTTGCGCGGGGGCCTCTCGGTATTCCTCTCCCATCGATGCCGCGGCCTAAGACCTTGTGTGGAGTCGGTGCCGGAACCTGAGGATTCCTCTCCAGTGTTGACATGGATCTTGGGGTACTTCCTGAGTCTCCCCTGTGGAGTCAGTCCTCGTCTCGAGTGGGGGCATGCACGTGCGCTTTCCTCCCCGGCTGTAGCAGCAGTGTCACGCTTCCCTTCGCGTGGATCAAGGGATCTGTGGCTTTCCCTCAAGGCTTTCCCACGATGCTTTCCCACGAGGCTTTCCCACAAGGCTGCCCACGTGCCACCGTGTTGTGAGTCGATCCTCGGCTTGAAAGTCGAGGCAGTGCAGGGAAAACAGGTTTCCCTGGAATGGACTGAGACATCTGGGGGACTCTGGGAATGGTGGCACGACCCTGGAGTTCCTCTCGCCTTTCCTGTGGAGAGTGCCTCCTCTTGAGATGCGACGGAAATGCCGGGAATTCTTTCCCGACCACGCAGGGGAAGGATCCCTCCTCTCGAGCTAGGAGGCGGAAACGGGGCTCCTCTGGATGAGGGCGGGACTCTCGTGATTCCTCTCGAGTGGAGACGGGTATGTCGGGGAACTTCTTGAGTTGCAGCAAGGGTGTGAAAGACCCTTTGTAAGTTCCAGACGTCAGGTGTGATTAGCCTCGAGATGCCTCTGGGGAAATGGGCCTCATCTCGCCTGGAGGGGAGAACCTCCTGGATTTTCTCGAGTTGCGGCAGGTGCTCTCGTCTTACGACGGGGACCTCACGGACCCGCTCTGGTGGCCTCAGGAAAGGCCAGTCCCCAAGCGAGTTGCTCGGGTGCCTCTCGGGATTCCTCTCCCGTCGATGCCGGGGCCTAAGACCTTGTGTGGAGTAGGTGCCGGAACCTGAGGATTCCTCTCCAGTGCTGACATGGATCTTGGGGTACGTCTGGAGTCGCCCCAGAGGAGTCAGTCCTCGTCTCGAGTGGGGGCATGCACGTGCGCTTTCCTCCCGAGATGTAGCACCAGTGTCATGCTTCCCTTCGCGTGGATCAAGGGATCTGCAACTTTCCCTCGAGGGTTTCCCACGAGGCTTTCCCTCGAGGCATTCCCACAGGGCTGTCCCACGTGCCACCGTGGTGTGAGTCGATCCTCGGCTTGAAAGTCGAGGCAGTGCAGGGAAAACAGGTTTCCCTGGAATGGACTGAGACATCTGGGGGACTCTGGGAATGGTGGCACGACCCTGGAGTTCCTCTCGCCTTTCCTGTGGAGAGCGCCTCCTCTTGAGATGCGACGGGAACGCCGGGAATTCTTTCCCGACCACGCCGGGAAATATCCCTGCTCTCGAGCTATGAGGCGGAAACGAGGCTCCTCTGGATGAGGGCGGGACTCTCGTGCTTCCTCTCCAGTGGAGACGGGTATGTTGGGGAACTTCTTGAGTTGCAGGAAGGGTGTGAAGGACCCTTTGGAAAGTCAAAAGGTTAGGTGTGATTAGCCTCGAGATGCCTCAGCGGAAATGGGCCTAATCTCGCCTGGAAGGGAGAACCTCCTGGATTTTCTCGAGGTGCGGCAGGTGCTCTCGACTTACAATGGGGACCTCAGGGACCCGCTCTGGTGGCCTCAGGAAAGGCCAGTCCCCATGCGAGTAATTCGGGGGCCTCTAGGGCCTCCTCTCCCGTCGATGCCTGGGCCTAAGACCTTGTGTAGAGTCGGTGCCGGAACCTGAGCATTCCTCTCCAATGCTGACATGGATTTTGGGGTACTTTTGGAGTCTCCCTTGGGGAGTCAGTCCTCGTCTCGTTTGGGGGCATGCAAGTGCGCTTTCCTGCCGAGATGGGGCAGCAGTGTCATGTTTCCCGTCGAGTGGATCAAGGAATCAGTGGCTTTTCCTCGAGTCTTTTCCACAAGGCTTTCCCACGAGGCTTTTCCCACAGGGCTGTCCCACGTGCCAACGTGGTGTGAGTCGATCCTCGGCTTGAAATTCGAGGCAGTGCAGGGAATACAGGTTTCCCTGGAAGGGACTGAGACCTCTGGGGGACTATCAGATTGGTGGCACACCCTGGAGTTCTGCTCGACTTTCCTGTGGAGAGGGCCTCCTCTTGAGATGCGACGGGAACGCCGGGAATTCTTTCCCGAGAACACAGGGAAAGGATCCCTCCTCTCGAGCTAGGAGGCGGAAACGGGGCTCCTCTAGATGTGGGCGGGAATCTCGTGCTTCCTCTCGAGTGGAGACGGGTATGTCAGGGGAACTTCTTGAGTTGCAGCAAGGGTGTGAAGGACCCTTTGGAAGTTCCATAGGTTAGGTGTGATTAGCCTCGAGACGCCTCTGGGAAATGGGCCTCATCTCGCCTGGAGGGGAGTACTTCCTGAATTTTCTCGAGTTGTGGCAGGCGCTCTCGACTTACGACGGGGACCTAAGGGACCCGCTCTGGTGGCCTCAGGAAAGGCCAGTCCACATGCGAGTTGATTGGGGGCCTCTCGGGATTCCTCTCTCGTCGATGTCAGGGCCTAAGATCTTGTATGGAGTCCGTGCCGGAACCTGAGCATTCCTCTCCAGTGCAGACATGGATCCTGGGGTACTTCTGGAGTCTCCCCAGGGGAGTCAGTCCTCGTCTCGAGCGGGGGCATGCACGTGCGCTTTCCTCCCGAGCTGTAGCACAAGTGTCACGCTTCCCTTCGCGTGGATCAAGAGATCTGTGGCTTTCCTCTTGAGGCTTTCACACGAGGCTTTCCCACGAGGCTTTCTCACAGGGCTGTCCCACGATGCCACCGTGGTGTGAGTCGATCCTCGGCTTGAAAGTCGAGACAGTGCAGGGAAAACAGGTTTCCCTGGAATGGACTGAGACATCTGGGGGACTCTGGGAATGGTGTCACGACCCTGGAGTTCCTCTCGCCTTTCCTGTGGAGAGCGTCTCCTCTTGTGATGCGACGGGAACGCCGGGAATTCTTTCCCAAACACGCAGGGAAAGGATCCCTCCTCTCGAGCTAGGAGGCGGAAACGGGGCTCCTCTGGATGTGGGCAGAACTCTCCTGCTTCCTCTCGAGTGGAGGCGGGTATGTCGGGGAACTTCCTGAGTTGCATCAAGGGTGCGAAGGACCTTTTGGAAGCTCCAGAGGTTAGGTGTGATTAGCCTCGAGACGCCTCAGCGGAAACGGGCCTCTTCTCGCCTGGAGGGGAGAACCTCCTGGATTTATGGAGTTGCAGCAGGTGCTCTCGACTTACGACGAGGACCTCAGGGACCCGCTCTGGTGACCTCAGGAAAGGCCAGTCCCCATGCGAGTTGCTTGGGGGCCTCTCGGGATTCCTCTCTCGTCGATGCCAGGGCCTAAGATCTTGTATGGAGTCTGTGCCGGAACCTGAGCATTCCTCTCCAGTGCAGACATGGATCCTGGGTTACTTCTGCTAGTCTCCCCAGGGGAGTCAGTCCTCGTCTCGAGTGGGGGCATGCACGTGCGATTTCCTCCCGAGCTGTAGCAGCAGTGTCACGCTTCTCTTCGCGTGGATCAAGGGATCTGTGGCTTTCCCTCGAGGCTTTCCAACGAGGCTTTCCCACAGGGCTGTCCCACGTGCCACCATGGTGTAAGTCGATCTTCGCTTGAAAGTCGAGGCAGTGCAGGGAAAGCAGGTTTCCCTGGAATGGACTGAGACATCCTGGGGACTCTGGGAATGTGGAACGACCTCTGGAGTTCCTCTCGCCTTTCCTGTGGAGAGCGCCTCCTCTTGAAATGCGACGGAAACGCCAGGAATTCTTTCCCGACCACGCAGGGAAAGGATCCCTCCTCTCGAGCTAGGAGGCGGAAACGGGGCTCCTCTGGATGTGGGCGGGACTCTCCTGCTTCCTCTCGAGTGTAGACGGGTATGTCGGGGATCTTCTTGAGTTGCAGCAAGGGTGTGAAGTCGCTTTGGGAGCTCCAGAGGTTAGGTGTGATTAGCCTCGAGATGCCTCAGCGGAAATGGCACTCATCTCGCCTGGAGGGGAGAACCTCCTGGATGTTCTCGAGTTTGCGGCAGGTGCTCTCGACTTTCGACGGGGACCTCAGGGACCCGCTCTGGTGGCCTCAGGAAAGGCCATTCCCCATGGGAGTTGCTCGGGGACTCTTGGGATTCCTCTCCCGTCGATGCTGCGGCCTAAGACCTCGTGTGGAGTCGGTGCCAGAACCTGAGGATTCCTCTCCAGTGCTGACATGGATCTTGGGGTACTTCTGGAGTCTCCCAGGAGACTCAGTCCTCGTCTCGATTGGGGGCATGCACGTGCGCTTTCCTCCCGAGCTGTAGCAGCAGTGTCACGCTTCCCTTCGCGTGGATCAAGGGATCTGTGGCTTTCCCTCGAGGCTTTCCCACGAGGCTTTCCACGAGGCTTTCCCACAGGGCTGCCCCACGTGCCACCGTGGTGTGAGTCGATCTTCGGCTTGAAAGTCGACGCAGTGCAGGGAAAACAGGTTTCCCTGTAATGGACTGAGACACCTGGTTGTCTCTGGGAATGGTGTCACGACCCTGGAGTTCCTCTCGCCTTTCCTGTGGAGAGCGCCTCCTCTTGAGATGCGACGGGAACGCCGGGAATTCTTTCCCGACCACGCAGGGAAAGGATCCCTCCTCTCGAGCTAGGAGGCGGAAACGGGGCTCCTCTGGATGTGGGCGGGACTCTCGTGCTTCCTCTCGAGTGTAGACGGGTATGTCGGGGATCTTCTTGAGTTGCAGCAAGGGTGTGAAGTCGCTTTGGGAGCTCCAGAGTTTAGGTGTGATTAGCCTCGAGATGCCTCAGCGGAAATGGGCCTCATCTCGCCTGGAGGGGAGAACCTCCTGGATGTTCTCGAGTTGGGGCAGGTGCTCTCGACTTACGACGGGGACCTCAGGGACCCGCTCTGGTGGCCTCTGGAAAGGCCAGTCCCCAAGCGAGTTGTTCGGGGGCCTCTCCGGATTCCTCTCCCGTCGATGTAGGGGCCTAAGATCTTGTGTGGAGCCGGTGCTGGAACCTGAGTATTCCTCTCCAGTGCTGACGTGGATCTGGGGGGACTTCTGGAGTCTCCCCAGTAGAGTCAGTCCTCCTCTCGAGTGGGGGCATGCACGTGCGCTTTCCTTCCGAGCTGTAGCAGCAGTGTCATGCTTCCCTTCGCGTGGATCAAGGGATCTGTGGCTTTCCCTCGAGGCTTTCCCACGAGGCTTTCCCACGAGGCTTTCTGCCGGGGTCCAGCCCCGGTGGATCCAGGGAATTCGAAGGGTGGACGGCGTTGGCGTGGAAAGACTTGTTTGTTTATTAATGTAAGATTAGATTAAGAAACTATAGTGTAATAAGAAGATTAAGTGGACGAAGAGGGCTGAATAGCTTGGTTTACGCGGAAGGCCAATAAAATTCCAGACAAGGAATTTGCACCATCTACGTTGGGCCACCGGCGCCCGCTTGAATATCTAAGGGTGCTTCGCCTTAAGCTCCCTTTGGTGCGGGTCTTAACAGCCGGGGCAAGTAAGTAGACCTGGCGAGCCTCCGCGCCCCAGATGGAGATTCAGCCTGAAGTTAAAGTAAAGAGCAGAGAGAGGGAAGGGGAGAGAAGAGGAGAGAGAGAGACATGGGGGGAGCCAGAGTCCCAAGAAACCAGGCCGAGAGACTAGTTCGAGAAACTGATCCGATCCTTTATTGTTCAGAAGGCCTTTTATACTTTTGATAAAACATGGAGATCAACGGGTAACACAGAATTATGTAGCGTTCGCAGCCCAGACTCTTTCTATACATCATTTTGTATACAAAAGGTCTCAGGTGATTTGCATTATCTTCTGGCCAAGAAGCTTGTTAACACTTTTTAGCTCTCTTCCTTAATGAATGTTGATTTTGTTTCCCCTGAAGTGTTTTTCTTTAATTTGCATCTCCTTAAAGCATTAAAGTTACATCTCTATAGAACAAAGGTGCAGTGGGATATAACAAAGAAGGTACTTAACTCAAAGATCTAATGTTGCTAATACCAGGTCTACTACTTGTTTTTCTATATACCAACTATATCTAAAAATAAAGGATATGAAAATTTGGCAGCAAGCATTGACTCAACAAATGAAACTTTTAATCAGTCCTATTCTAAAGATTTTGACTCTTCGGAAGCCCCTACATTCCTAGGATATTTTAAGCTTCCTGTGCCTCCTGCAGTCAGGAGGCCTCAAACAATCACACTCGCAGAGTCCTGCAGGCAGGCTAGAAAGCCATCAGAGGGGTTTTTAGATTGAAACACTCTTTCAAATGCAGAAGACTGAAACCCTGAATTGACTTTTTCCAGAAAATGTCAGAAGAGTGGAAAAGCAGAGCACAAAAGCCGGCAGATTTTTGTTGGGGTACATGCTTAGGAATTTCCAGAGGGGTCCCTGAAGTCTGAGCACGCCTTGCGAATGTCAGCTTCCTTCCTCATGACCTTGTCACGGGCGGGATTCCTCACTCTGGCTCCCGGCATCTCACCCTTTTTAATTTTAAATAATTGATTATTTATGTTTAAAATCAGGTGCAGTTCGGTCTCGAGATTCCGAATGCTCTGCCGAAGAATCTAGACAATATAGGGAAGTATGATTATGAGGAGCAAGATTATAGACAGTAGACAGAACAGTCTTCAGAAATGAAGTTAGAGAAAGTGTGGGAAAAGTCATTGGCTTCTCCTGCGGTGGTAAAATCTAATCGGGAGTGTTCCAAGGTCTGAATCTGATTATGAAGTTTCCCTAAGTCTAAACTAATATCTGAGCTGTTCCAAAATACCTAAACCTTGATTTTTTAACATATTGGGCATTTACACTTGTTGAGTCAATGATTGCTGTTGTAGTAACAATAACAGTTGTTGTAACACAGCAAGAACATAATTATCATATCAATAAGTTGTTACAGTTATAGGACATCTTTAAAACCACAGAAGAGCAGACATTACTTTGAGGAGTTAAACAAGATGAAAACATCCATGGTTCACAAGTCGCTACATTAGGTACATTAAGTTTTCTGGAATCATTGGTGAAAAGAAGAACATAAGGAGAGGATAGACAAGCCAAAATAGAGTAAATAGAGTCATTTTCTGGTTGGAGTTTGTGCTGCCAGCAGCTGTTAGTCCTGCCGGGATCTTGATGTTTCTTTTGCCTCTTTTGCCGGTAGGAGCAGCGGCCTTCACCCCGCCCTCTGACACTGGCGCTGTTATGGGGCTGCGAGTGCGGTGCACTGGGTTCCGTCAGTCAGGCTGGCCCCGCCCGCAGCTTTTGGTGCGCGGCTGTTTCCCGCGGTGGTGGTGGCAGAGAAGTTCCCTTTTTCTTTTGTGGCGAATCAGTCTGTCCGGATCCAAGTTGACGAATCTGCACCCTGTGGAAAAAAATATAAACACTTCCTCGACCCGCCAGTAAATTTTGGGTCGGGATCTTTTTGTTATCTGGAGGAGATCTTTTTGCTTTACTAATGGCTTTTTATTTTACTGTTTCAAACGAATCAGCATTTAACTTATTACAAAGAGAACATGTTGTAAAAATCTGATGGGGGGAAAACTATACTTAATTTCTCTCTTTTTAATTTTTGAATTAACAAAGCACGTGAGGGTAAATGATGCAAGATCTGATCACAAGAATTTCCTATAGCAATCTGCCAATCATCAAACATTTGAAAAGCATCAAGTTGTTCTCTGTTATATGGAAGTGCAATTTTTGATGGTTCTTTATTAAACAATTTAATAAATCAGTATATTTGAATTAATCTTTTTAATTAATATGTCAGTAATTTTTCCTTAGGCAGAGGCCACTGTTCCACCCACACCGGATCTTGAAATTTTCATGTAATGGGGTAGGCAGCAAAAACAATGGCCTTCATTATAAATTTGGATATCCCAATCCAGTATATAGCTTGCAAGGAGTTGGGCAAATTAGCTCAATTATTCTTGTCTGTTGTTTACCCAATCCTTTTGATGGATCATAGCCGATCTGCAGCATCTGAGAGGTCACTTTATCATCAGGGCTAAAAAGTAACACTCCCATTTGAGATAGCATGTCCCTCCCCCACAGGGTAAGGGGGAGTGAAGGGACTACATACGGTTGGAAAGTTCCACGGGTGTCCTCAAATTGCCAATCTAAAATTTTTGCACTTTTGGCTACTGTGGGGGCTCTTCCTATCCCCACCAAGTTATTTTCAGTAGTATGTGTGGGCCAGGAGGTGGGCCAGGAGCTAGGCCAGTCTTTTCCTGAAATGCAAGAAACGTCTGCTCCTGTGTCTAATAACCCCACAATAGACTTGCCATTAATCAGAATAGTTTTCATAGGCCGTTTCTGAGTAATTTTTGTTATCCAAAAAACCATATCACTAGACCCAAATATAAGAAGCAAGAAAAGAGGTGTTACACAATATCTTTATAAGCTTTTCTAATGATCTTTTTATAACCCAAATCTGGTCTATAGCCTTTTAGATGACAAGTAACCATTTAATCTTAGCTTGAAAACTTCCAGCAACGGGGAGCTCACTATTCACCAAGGTTTTAAACTCTCTCTCACCTCTTACTCTATAGCATTTTTATCCTGCATACCACTTTTTCTAACTCCTTTTCAGTAGTATATGTTGGCCAGGAGCTGCGCTAGTCTCTCAGCAATGTAAGAAACGTCTTGTCTATTGTCTAACAGCCATGACATTTTATATCTTTGAATTAAAAAATCTTTTAAAGGCCTAGAAGCTGCAATTTTTTGCACCCAAAAAGCTAGATCTAGATCCTCTGGGGCTTTTTTTGTCTGGTTTTTCTGTTTGGTAATAAGGTAAAAGCAAAAGCTGTGCTATTATTTTTTTTTTAATTTTTATTAATTGCACAGTTTTAGCAGGTGGCGAGATCAAAACTTCAGTTTTTTCAGTATAATCAGAATTTACTACACAAGACACTACCGAAATTTCTTGAAAAGAAAGCAAGCTATGCCCCAGTACAAGTCTTACAATGTCCTCAGGCAGGGGACTAGCCACTCTCATTGGAATCTGAGTCACTGGCACATCAGGGGTTAATATTATTGAAGTGGTGGAACTGAGGTCTAGGCCTGAGCTACCTGGGGTTGTTTGGTACGGGTTGTTGTGTCTGTTTAGCAGGACATTTTGGCAAAACATGTTCTATTTGGCCTCAAGAGAAACATTTTGCATTTGTAAAGTCCTTTTTATTACGAATATTTTTTTTTCTGTTTTTCTTCCTTTTTCTTTTTTTTTTTTTTGTTGGGTGAGGCCCCTCCTGAGGGGATTTTATGCAAGGAGCAAGCTCTGTTTTAAAAGCTCTTTTGCTCAAAAATATTGTCACTATCGTTTTCAAACTTAAGCAATGTTCTGGGAGGCTTTGGATATAAAGTGGGGAGTTCTTAAGCCCTGGGGAGGCGCAAGCAGAGGTTGCAGTGGTCGCCTTAAATAAGATAACTTTTTTAAAGGTTTGGTTTGTGTAGAGGGGGAGGGGGCTCTCCAGGGCGCTCGGCCGCTGCGTCCTGTAAGCACCCTCCTTCCTCGGGAGGAAGAGGAGTCTCTCTCCTTTTGTTTGCCAATGGCAGAAAATACGATCTGCATAGAAGGTGGAGACCCACTACCATTTACCGCTATAGCCTCTCCCATAGGCTATCTAACAGCCTCATGACAGGGGTCCAGAACATTTGTAATCATATTTTACAGAGCAAAAGCATTTACAGGCCCATGCAAAGTATAGTAAGTTTTTAGCTGTTTTCCTACTCTCTCCCAGGTGTCTAAGTTAACAGTGCCTTCTTCTGGAAACCAGGGACACTGTTCTTGTACAAAGGAAAAAAATGAATGAATATTGGAATTTTTAACTTTAATTCCTCGTTTAGTTAGTAACTGCAAGATTACTCCTATAAAAAGCTGTCTTTCTTTTGATTCACTGTTACCCATGTCAGAAAATTAAGTCTTATAGAAAAGTCTACCTCAACAAAAGGTTTTACCTCTGGCGAGGGGGGTTTTGTTTTTAACCCTAGGATAGCAGGTTTCTTTTCAACCTCTAGAGCACCAGGTTTCTCTTAAACCCTTGAACACTTCCCACTCTTCCTCACCCTGTCTATCCTACAGGGGGGTCCGCGGCACCCTGAGTGGGGTCCTAGCCGTCCCGAACACTCAACACTGGGGGAGTACCCGAAAGTACTCCGGGGGGAGTGATTAAGTCACTCCGGGGGGAGCAACAGAGAGTGCTCCGGGGGGAGCAACGGAGAGGGCTCCGGGGGGAGCAGCAGAGAGTGCTCCGGGGGGAGCTTTTGCTCCGAGGAACCTACCTTCGAATAGCCTGTTCCGGGCGCCACTTGCCGGGGTCCTGGCCCGGTGGATCCAGGGAATTCGAAGGGTGGACGGCGTTGGCGTGGAAAGACTTGTTTGTTTATTAATGTAAGATTAGATTAAGAAACTATAGTGTACTAAG
>NW_017213578.1:0-15505 GCF_001704415.2 Capra hircus | reverse complement strand
CGCTTGCATCTCAAGAGAGGCCTCTGCGCACAGGAAAGGCGAGAAGGACTCCCAGATCGTTCCCGTCCCATTCGCCACGAGCTCCGCCCAGATTTTCTCAGTCCATTCAGCAGGACCCTGTTTCCGAGCTGCCATCTGCCCTCGACTTTCATGCCGAGGATCGCGTCACCCACCGGTGGCCAGTGCGGACAGCCTGTGGAGAAAGCATCGTGGAAAAGCTCCTGGGAAAGCCTGGAGGGAAAGCCACCAGATCCCATGGATCACCGACGAGAGGGAAGCCGTTGACACTGCTGCCTAACAGCTCGGGAGGCAAAGCGCACGTGACATGCCACCACTTAGAGGAGACTAGACATACACACCTGGGGAGACTCCAGCAAGTACCCCAAGATCCATGTCAGCACTTGGAGAGGAATCCTCAGGTTCCGGCCCGACTCCACACAAGGTCTTAGGCCACCGGCATCGGGCGAGCCGTAATCCCTAGAGGGCCCCGATGCAACTCGCATGCGGGACTTGGCCTTCTAGAGGCCACCAAAGGGGGCGTCGCTGTGGCCCGTCGTAAATCGAGGACACACTGCCGCAACTCGCGAAAGATCCAGGAGCACACCTGTTCTCCTGCCAGCAGATGAGGTCCATTTCCGCTGAGCGCTCACTGGAGGCCTAATCCACAACTAACTCTGGATCTTCCATACGGGTCTTCACACCCTCGCAGCAACTCCAGAAGTTTTCCGCCCGACATACCCGCGTCTCCTCGAGAGAAGCACGAGCAGTTCACGCCCACATCCAGGGAGCCCCCCGTTTCGGCCTTCCTAGCTCGAGAGGAGGGATCCTTTCCCCTGCGTGTCGGGAAAAGCAAATTTCCACGGGCGTTCCCGTTGATCTCAAGAGGAAGGCACTCTCCACGAGGAAATGGCGAGCGAGGGACTCCAGGCGTCTTCCCCATTCCCAGGATCCAGAGTCCCCCAGATTTCTCAGTCCATTCCAGGGAAACCTGTTTTCCCTGCACTGCCTCGACTTTCAAGCGAGGATCGACTCACACCACGGGTGGCACGTGGACAGCCCTGTGGGAAAGCCTCGTGGGAAAGCCTTGTGGGAAAGCCTCGAGGGAAAGCCACAGATCCCTTGATCCATGCGAAGGGAAGTGTGACACTGCTGCTACAGCTCGGGAGAAAGCGCACGTGCATGCCCCCACTCGAGACGGAGGACTGACTCCCTGGGGAGACTCCAGAAGTACCCAAGATCCATGTCAGCACTGGAGAGGAATCCTCAGGTTCCGGCACCGACTCCACACAAGGTCTTTAGGCCCCGGCATCGACGGGAGAGGAATCCCAAGTGGATCCCCGAGCAACTCGCAATGGGACTGGCCTTTCCTGAGGCCACCAGAGGCGCGTCCTTGACGTGCCCCGGTCGTAGGTCGAGAGCACCTGCTCGCAACTCGGAGAAAATCCAGGAGGTTCTCCCTCCAGGCGAAGATGAGGTCCCATTTCCGCTGAGGCGTCTCGGAGGGCTAATCACACCTAAACTCTGAACTTCCAAAGGGTCCTTCACACCCTTGCTGCAAACTCAAGAAAGTTCTCCGACATACCCGTCTCCACTCGAGAGGAAGCACGAGAGTCCCGCCCACATCCAGAGGAGCCCCGTTTCCGCCTCCTAGCTCGAGAGGAGGGATCCAATCCCTGCGTGGATCGGGAAAGAATTCCTGGCGTTCCCTGTCGCATCTCAAGAGAAGGCGCTCTCCACAGGAAATGGCGAGAGGAACTCCAGGGTCGTGCCACCATTCCCAGAGTCCCCCAGATGTCTCATTTCATTCCAGGGAAAACTGATTTCCCTGCAATGTCTCGACTTTCAAGCCGAGGATCGACTCACACCACGGTGGCACGTGGGACAGCCCTGTGGGAAAGCCTCGTGGGAAAGCCTCATGGGAAAGCCTCGAGGGAAAGCCACAGATCCCTTAATCCACTCGAAGGGAAGCGTGACACTGCTGCTACACCTCGGGAGGAAAGAGTACGTGCATGCCACCACTAGATACGAGGACTGACTACGCTGGGGAGATTCCAGAAGTACCCCAAGATCCATGTCAGGACAGGAGAGGAATCCTCAGGTTGGAGCACCATCACCACTCAAGGTCTTAGGCCCGGCATCGACGGGAGAGGAATCCCGAGAGGCCCCCGAGCAACTCGCATGGGGACTGGCCTTTCCTAAGGCCACCAGAGTGGGTCCCTGAGGTCCCCGTCGTAAGTCGAGAGCACGTGCCAGCAACTCGAGAAAATCCAGGAGGTTCTCCCCTCCAGGCGAGATGAGGCCCATTTCGGCTGAGGCGTATCGAGGCTAATCACACCTAAACTCTGGAACTTCCAAAGGGTCCTTCACACCCTTGCTGCAATCTCAAGAAGTTCCCCACATATCCGTCTCCACTCGAGAGGAACTACGAGTGTCCCGCCCTCATCCAGAGGAGCCCCATTTACCGCCTCCTAGCTTGAGAGAAGGGATCCTTTCCCTGCGTGTTCGGTAAAAAATTCTCGGAGTTTCCGTCGCAACTCAAGAGGAGGCGCTCTCCACAGGAAAGGCGAGAGAAACTCCAGGGTCGTGCCACCATTCCCAGAGACCCCCAGATGTCTCAGTCCATTCCAGGGAAACCTGTTTTCCCTGCACTGCCTCGACTTTCATGCCGAGGACGACTCACACTACGGTGGCACGTGGTACAACCTGTGGGAAGCCTCGTGGGAAAGTCTCGAGGGATAGCCACAGATCCCTTGATCCACGGGAAGGGAAGCGTGAATCTGCTGCTTCAGCTCGGGAGGAAAGCTCACGTGCATGCCCCCACTCGAGACGACGAAGACTCCCCTGGGGAGACTCGAGAAGTAGCCCAAGATCCATGTCAGCAATGGAGAGGAATCCTCAGGTTCCGGCACCGACTCCACACAAGATCTTAGGCCCCGGCCTCGATGGGAGAGGAGTCCCGAGAGGCCCCCGAGCAACTCGCCTGGGTACTGGCCTTTCCTGAGGCCACCAGAGCGGGTCGCTGAGGTCCCATCGGAAGTCGAGAGCACCTGCCGCAACAAGAGAAAATCCAGGTGGATTTCCCCTGAGGCGAGATGAGGCCCATTTCTGCTGAGGTGTCTCGAGGCTAATCACACCAAACCTCTGTAACTTCCAAAGGGTGATTCACACCCTTGCTGCAACTCAAGAAGTTCCCCGACATACCCGTCTCCACTTGAGAGGAAGCACGAGAGTCCCGCTCACATCCAGAGGAACCCCCGTTTTCCGCCTCCTAGCTCGAGAGGAGGGATCATTTCCCTTTCGTGGTCGGGAAAGAATACCCAGCGTTCCCGTCGCTTCTCAAGAGGAGTCGCTCTCCACAGGAAAGGCGAGAGGAACTCCAGGGTGGTGCCACCATTCACCAGAGTCCCCCAGATGTCTCAGTCCATTCCAGGGAAACCTGTTTTCCCTGCACTGCCTCGACTTTCCTGCCAAGGATAGACTCACACCACGGTGGCACGTGGGACAGCCCTGTGGGAAAGCCTCGTGGGAAAGCCTTATGGGAAAGCCTCGTGAGGAAGCCTCGAGGGAAAGCCACTGATCCCTTGATTCATGCGACAGGAGCTATGACACTGCTGCTACACCTCGGGAAGAAAGCGCTGGTGCATGCCCCCACTCGAGACGAGGAGTGACTCCCATGGGGAGACTCCAGAAGTACCCCAAGATCCATGTCAGCACTGGAGAGGAAACCTCAGGTTCTGGCACCGACTCCACACAAGTTCTTAGGCCCCAGCATCGACGGAAGAGGAATCGCGAGAGGCCCCTGAGCAACTCGAATGGGGAATGGCCTTTCCTGAGGCCCCCAGAGCGGGTCCCTGAAGTCCCCGTCGTAAGTCGAGAGCACCTGCCCTAACTCGAGAAAATCCAGGAGGTTCTCCCTTCCAGGCGAGATGAGGCCCATTTCCTGCTGAGGCACCTCCAGGCTAATCACACCTAAACTCTGTAACTTACAAAGGGTCCTTCCCATCCCTTGCTGCAACTCAAGAAGTTCCCCGACATACCCGTCTCCTCTCGAGAGGAAGCACGAGAGTCCCGCCCACATCAAGAGGAGCCCCGTTTCCGCCTCATAGCTTGAGAGCAGGGATCCCTTCCCTGCGTGGTCGGGAAAGAATTCCTGGCGTACCCGTCGCATCTCAAGAGGAGGTGCTCTCCACAGGAAAGGCGAGAGGAACTCCAGGGTCGTGTCACCATTCCCAGAGTCCCCCAGATGTCTCAGTCCATTCCAGGGAAAACTATTTTCCCTGAACTGCCTCGACTTTCAAGGCGAGGATCGACTCACACCACGGTGGCACGTGGGACAGCCCTGTGGGAAACCTCGTGGGAAAGCCTCGTGGGAAAGCCTCGAGGGAAAGCCACAGATCCCTTGATCCACGCGAAGGGAAGCGTGACACTGCTGCTACAGCTCGGGAGGAAAGCGCACCTGCATGCCCCCACTCGAGACGAGGACTGACTCTCCCTTGGGAGACTCCAGAAGTACCCCAAGATCCATGTCAGCACTGGAGAGGAATCCTCAGGTTCCGGCACCGGACTTCCACACAAGATCTTAGGCCTCTGCATCGACGGGAGAGGAATCCCGAGAGGCCCCCGAGCAACTCGCATGGGGACTGGCCTTTCCTGACGCCACTACAGGCGGGTCCCTGAGGTTCCCGTCGTAAGTCGAAGAGCACCTGCCGCAACTCGAGAAAATCCAGGAGGTTCTGCCCCTCCAGGCGAGATGAGGCCCATTTCCAGCTGAGGCGTCTCGCAGGCTAATCACACCTAACCTCTGGAACTTCCAAAGGGTCCTTCACACCCTTGCTGCAACTCGAAGAAGTTCCCCGATCATACCGTCTTCCACTCGAAAGGAAGCACGAGAGTCCCGCCCACATCCAGAGGAAGCCCCGTTTCCGCCTCCTAAGCTCGAGAGGAGGGATCTTTCCCTACGCGGTCGGGAAAGAATTTCCGGCGTTCCCGTCGCATCTCAAGATGGAAGCACTCTCCACAGGAAAGGCGAGAGTAACTCCAGGGTCGTGCCACCATTCCCAGAGTCCCCCAGATGTCTCAGTCCATTCCAGGGAAACCTGTTTTCCCTGCACTGCCTCGACTTTCAAGCCGAGGATCGACTCACACCACGGTGGCACGTGGGACAGCCCTGTGGGAAAGCCTCGTGGGAAAGCCTGAGGGAAGCCCACTGATCCCTTGATCCACGCGAAGGGAAGCGTGACACTGCTGCTACAGCTCAGGGAGGAAACGCGCACGTGCATGCCTCCACTCGAGACGAGGACTGACTCCCCTGGGGAGACTCCAGAAGTACCCCAAGACTCCATGTCAGCACTGGAGATGGAATCCTCAGGTTCCGGCACTGACTCCGACACAAGGTTTTAGGCCCCAGCATCGACGGGAGAGGAACCCGAGAGGCCCCCGAGAGGCCCAAAACTCGCAATGGGGACTGGCCTTTCCTGAGGCCGCCAGAGCGGGTCCCTGAGGTCCCCGTCGTAAGTCGAGAGCACCTGCCGCAACTCGAGAAAATCCAGGAGGTTCTCCCCTCCAGGCGAGATGAGGCCCATTTCCGCTGAGGCGTCTCGAGGCTAATCACACCTAACATCTGGAACTTCCAAAGGGTCCTTCACACCCTTGCTGCAACTCAAGAAGTTCCCCGACATACCCGTCTCCACTCGAGAGGAAGCACGAGAGTCACGCCCACATCCAGAGGAGCCCCGTTTCCGCCTCCTAGCTCGAGAAGAGGGATCCTTTCCCTGCGTGGTCGGGAAAGAATTCCCGGCGTTCCCGTCGCATCTCAAGAGGAGGCGCTCTCCACAGGAAAGGCGAGAGGAACTCCAGGGTCGTGCCACATTCCCAGAGTCCCCCAGATGTCTCAGTCCATTCCAGGGAAACCTGCTTTTCCCTGCACTGCCTCGACTTTCAAGCGAGGATCGACTCACACCACGGTGGCACGTGCGACAGCCCTGTGGGAAAGCCTCGTGGGAAAGCCTCGTGGGAAAGCCTCGAGGGAAAGCCACAGATCCCTTGATCCACGCGATAGGGAAGCGTGACACTGCTGCTACAGCTCTGGGAGGAAAGCGCACCGTGCATGCCCCCACTCGAGACGAGGACTGACTCCCCTGAGGAGACTCCAGAAGTACCCCAAGATCCATGTCAGCACTGGAGAGGAATCCTCAGGTTCCGGCACCTGACTCCACACAAGGTCTTAGGCCCTAGCATCGACGGGAGAGGAATCCCGAGAGGCCCGCGAGCAACTCGCATGGGGACTGGCCTTTCCTGAGGCCACCAGAGCGGGTCCCTGAGGTCCCCGTCGTAAGTCGAGAAGCACCTGTCCGCAACTCGAGAAAATCCAGGAGCTTCTCCCCTCCAGGCGAAGATGAGGCCCATTTCCACTGAGGCGTCTCGAGGCTAATCACAACCTAACCTCTGGAACTTCCAAAGGGTCCTTTCACACCCTTTGCTGCAACTCAAGAAGTTCCCGGACATACCCGTCTCCACTCGAGAGGAAGCACGAGAGTCCCGCCCACATCCAGAGGAGCCCCGTTTCCGCCTCCTAGCTCGAGAGGAGGGATCCTTTCCCTGCGTGGTCGGGAATGAATTCCCGGCGTTTCCGATCGCATCTCAAGAGGAGGCGCTCTCCACAGGAAAGGCGAAAGGAACTCCAGGGTCGTTCCACCATTCCCAGAGTCCCCAGGATGTCTCAGTCCATTCCAGGGAAACCTGCTTTCCCTGCACTGCCTCGACTTTCAAGCGAAGATCGACTCACACCATGGTGGCACGTGGGACAGCCCTGTGGGAAAGCCTCGTTGGAAAGCCTCGAGGGAAAGCCACAGATCCCTTGATCCACGCGAAGGGAAGCGTGACACTGCTGCTACAGCTCGAGAGGAAAGCGCATGTGCATGCCCCCACTCGAGACGAGGACTGACTCCACTGGGGAGACTACAGAAGAACCCCAAGATCCATGTCAGAACTGGAGAGGAATGCCTACAGGTTCCGGCACCGACTCCACACAAGATCTAATGCCCCGGCATAGACGGGAGAGGAATCCCGAGAGGCCCCCGAGCAACTCGCATGGGGACTGGCCTTTCCTGAGGCCACCAGAGCGGGTCCCTGAGGTCCCCGTCGTAAGTCGAGAGCACCTGCCTGCAACTCGAGAAAATCCAGGAGGTTCTCCCCTCCAGGCGAGATGAGGCCCATTTCTGCTGAGGCGTCTCGAGGCTAATCACACCTAACCTCTGGAACTTCCAAAGGGTTCTTCACACCCTTGCTGCAACTCAAGAAGTTCCCCGACATACCCGTCTCCACTTGAGAGGAAGCACGAGAGTCCCGGCCACATCCAGAGGAGCCCCGTTTCCGAGTCCTAGCCTGAGATGAGGGATCCTTTCCGTGCTTGGTCGGGAAAGAATTCCCGGTGTTCCCGTCGCATCTCAAGAGGAGGCGCTCTCCACAGGAAAGGCGAGAGGAACTCCAGGGTCGTGACACCACTCCCAGAGACAACCAGGATGTCTCAGTCCATTCCAGGGAAACCTGTTTTCCCTGCACTGCATCGACTTTCAAGCCGAGGATCGACTCACACCACGGTGGCACGTGGGGCAGCCCTGTGGGAAAGCCTCGTGGAAAGCCTCGTGGGAAAGCCTCGAGGGAAAGCCACAGATCCCTTGATCCACGCGAAGGGAAGCGTGACACTGCTGCTACAGCTCGGGAGGAAAGCGCACGTGCATGCCCCCACTCGAGACGAGGACTGACTCCATTGGGGAGACTCCAGAAGTAACCCAGGATCCATGTCTGCACTGGAGAGGAATGCTCAGGTTCCGGCACCGACTCCATACAAGATCTTTGGCCCTGGCATCGACGAGAGAGGAATCCCGAGAGGCCCCCAAGCAACTCGCATGGGGACTGGCCTTTCCTGAGGTCACCAGAGCGGGTCCCTGAGGTCCTCATCGTAAGTCGAGAGCACCTGCTGCAACTCGATAAATCCAGGAGGTTCTCCCCTCCAGGCGAGAAGAGGCCCATTTCCGCTGAGGCGTCTCGAGGCTAATCACACCTAACCTCTGGAGCTTCCAAAAGGTCCTTCGCACCCTTGATGCAACTCAGGAAGTTCCCCGACATAACCGTCTCCACTTGAGAGAAAGCTCGAGCCTCCCGCCGACATCCAGAGGAGCCCCGTTTCCGCCTCCTAGCTCGAGAGGAGGGATCCTTTCCCTGCGTGTTCGGGAAAGAATTCCCGGCGTTTCCATCGCATCTCAAGAGGAGGCGCTCTCCACAGGAAAGGCGAGAGGAACTCCAGGGTCGAGCCACCATACACAGAGTCCCCCAGATGTCTCAGTCCATTCCAGGGAAACCAGTTTTCCCTGCACTGCCTCGACTTTCAAGCCGAGGATCGACTCACACCACGGTGGCACGTGGGACAGCCCTGTGGGAAAGCCTCGTGGGAAAGCCTCCTGCAAAAACCTCGATGAAAGCCACAGATTTCTTCATCCACGCGAAGGGAAGCATGACACTGCTGCTACAGCTCGGGAGGAAAGTGCACGTGCATGACCTTAGTCGAGACGAGGACTGAATCCCCGGTGGAGACTCCAGAAGTACCCCAAGATCCATGTCAGCACTGGAGAGGAATCCTCAGGTTCCGGCACCGTCTCCACACAACGTCTTAGGCCCCGGCATCAACGGGAGAGGAATCCCGAAGGGCCCCCTAGCAACTCGCATGGGGACTGGCCTTTCCTGAGGCCACCAGACCAGGTCCCTGAGGTCCTCGTCTTAAGTCGAGAGCACCTGTGGCAACTCTAGAAAATCCAGGAGGTTCTCCCCTCCAGGGCGAGATGAAGCCCATTTCCGCGGAGGCGTCTCGAGGCTAATCAACCTGGCCTCTGGAACTTCCAAAGGGTCCTTCACACCCTTGCTGCAACTCAAGAAGTTCCCCGACGTACCCCTCTCCACTCGAGAGGAAGCACGAGAGTCCTGCCCACATCCAGAGAAGCTCCGTTTCCGCCTCATAGATCGAGAGGTGGAATCCTTTCCCTGCGTTGTCGGGAAAGAATTCCCGGCGTTCCGGTCGCATCTCAAGAGGAGGCGGTCTCCACAGGAAACACGAGGGGATCTCCAGGGTCGTGACACCATTCCCTGAGTGCCAGAGATTTCTCAGTCCATTCCAGGGAAACCTGTTTTCCCTGCACTGCCTCGACTTTCAAGCCGAGGATCCACTCACACCACGGTGGCATGTGGGACAGCCCTGTGTGAAAGCCTCGTGGGAAAGCCTCGTGGGAAAGCCTCGAGGAAAAGCCACAGATCCCTTGATCCACGCAAAGGGAAGTGTGACACTGCTGCTACAGCTCGGGAGGAAAGCGCACGTGCATGCCCCCACTCGAGACGAGGACTGACTCCCCTGGGGAGACTCCAGAAGTACCCCAAGACCATGTCAGCACTGGAGAGGAATCCTCAGGTTCCAGGCACGGACTCCACAAAGATCTTAGGCCCCGTCATTGACGGGAGAGGAATCCCGAAAGGCCCCGGAGCAACTCGCATGGGGACTGGCCTTTCCTGAGGCCACCAGAGCGGGTCCCTGAGGTCCCCATTGTAAGTCGAGAGCACCTGCCGCACCTCGAGAAAATCCAGGAGGTTCTCCCTTCCAGGCGAGATTAGGCCCATTTCTGCTGAGGCATCTCGAGGCTAATCACACCTAACCTCTTGACTTTCCAAAGGGTCCTTCACACCCTTGCTGCAAATCAAGAAGTTCCCCAATATACCCGTCTCTACTGGAGAGGAAGCACGAGAGTCCCGCCCTCATCCAGAGGAGCCCCGTTTCCGCCTCATAGCTCGAGAGCAGGGATATTTCCCTGCGTGGTCGGGAAAGAAATCCTGGCGTTCCCGTCGCATCTCAAGAGGAGGTGCTCTCCACAGGAAAGGCGAGAGGAACTCCAGGGTCGTGCCACCATTCCCAGAGTCCCCCAGATATCTCAGTCCATTCCAGGGAAACTTGTTTTCCCGGCACTGCCTCGACTTTCAAGCCGAGGATCGACTCACACCAAGGTGGCACGTGGGACAGCCCTGTGGGAAAGCCTCGAGGGAAAGCCTCGTGGGAAAGCCTCGAGGGAAAGTTGCAGATCCCTTGATCCACGCGAAGGGAAGCATGACACTGCTGCTACATCTCGGGTGGAAAGCGCACGTGCATGCCCCCACTTGAGACGAGGACTGACTCCCCTGGGGCGACTCCAGCCGTACCCCAAGATCCATGTCAGCACTGGAGAGGAATCCTCAGGTTCCGGCACCTACTCCACACAAGGTCTTCGGCCCCGGCATTGACGGGAGAGGAATATGGAGAGGCCCCCGAGCAACTCGCTTGGGGACTGGCCATTCCTGAGGCCACCGGAGCGGGTCCGTGAGGTCCCCGTCGTAAGTCGAGAGCACCTGCCACAACTCGAGAAAATCCAGGAGGTTCTCCCCTCCAGGCGAGATGAGGCCCATTTCCGCTGAGACATCTCGAGGCTAATCACACCTAACGTCTGGAACTTACAAAGGGTCTTTCACACCCTTGCTGCAACTCAAGAAGTTCCCCGACATACCCGTCTCCACTCGAGAGGAATCACGAGAGTCCCGCCCTCATCCAGAGGAGCCCCGTTTCCGCCTCCTAGCTCGAGAGGAGGGATCCTTCCCCTGCGTGGTCGGGAAAGAATTCCCGGCATTTCCGTCGCATCTCAAGAGGAGGCGCCCTGCACAGGAAAGGCAAGAGGAACTCCACGGTCGTGCCACCATTCCCAGAGTCCCCCAGATGTCTCAGTCCATTCCAGGGAAACCTGTTTTCCCTGCACTGCCTCGACTTTCAAGCCGAGGATCGACTCACACCACGGTGGCACGTGGGCAGCCTTGTGGGAAAGCCTCGTGGGAAAGCATCGTGGGAAAGCCACAGATCCCTTGATCCACGCGAAGGGAAGCGTGACACTGCTGCTACAGCAGGGGAGGAAAGCGCACGTGCATGCCCCCACTCGAGACGAGGACTGACTCCACAGGGGAGACTCAGGAAGTACCCCAAGATCCATGTCAACACTGGAGAGGAATCCTCAGGTTCCGGCACCGACTCCACACAAGATCTTAGGCCACGGCATCGATGGGAGAGGAATACCGAGAGGCCTCCGAGCAACTCGCATGGGGACTGGCCTTTCCTGAGGCCACCAGATCATGTTCCTGAGGTTCCCGTCGTAAGTCGAGAGCACCTGCCGCAACTCGAGAAAATCCAGGAGGTTCTCCCCTCCAGGCGAGTTGAGGCCCATTTCCGCTGAGGCTTCTCGAGGCTAATCACACCTAACCTCTGGAACTTTCAAAGGGTCCTTCACAACCTTGCTGCAACTCAAGAAGTTCCCCGACATACCCGTCTCGACTCGAGAGGAAGCACGAGAGTCCCGCCCACATCCAGAGGAGCCCCGTTTCCACCTCCTAGCTCGAGAGGAGGGTTCCTTTCCCTGCGTGTTCAGGAAAGAATTCCTGGCCTTCCCATCGCAGCTCAAAGGGGGCGCTCTCTACAGGAAAGGCGAGAGGAACTCCAGGGTCGTGCCACGATTCCCAGAGTCCCCCAGATGTCTCAGTCCACTCCAGGGAAACGTGTTTTCCTTTCACTGCCTCGACTTTCAAGCCGAGGAATGACTCACACCACGGTGGCACGTTGGACAGCCATTTGGGAAAGCCTCGTGGGAAAGCCTCGTGGGAAAGACTCGGGGGAAAGCCACAGATTCCTTCATCCACGCGAAGGGAAGCGTGACACTACAGCTACAGCTCGGGAGGAAAGCGCACGTGCATGCCCCAACTCGAGACGAGGACTGACTCCCTTAGGGAGACTCCAAAAGTACCCCAGGAACCATGTCAGCAGTGGAGTGGAATCCTCCGGTTCCTGCACCGACTCTACACAAGGTCTTAGGCCCCAGCATCGACGGGAGAGGAATCCCGAGAGGCCCCATGCAACTAGCATGGGGACTGGCCTTTACTGGCCTTTCCTAAGGCCACCAGAGCGGGTCCCTGAGGTCCCAGTCGTAAGTCGAGAGCACCTGCCGCAACTCGAGAATATCCATTAGGTTCTCCCCTCCAGGCGAGATGAGGTCCTTTTCCGATGAGGCTCCTCAAGGCTAATCACAATTAAACGCTGGAATTTCCCACGGGTCCTTCACACCCTTGCTGCAACTCAAGAAGTTCCCCGTCATACCCGACTCCACTCGAGAAGAAGGACGAGAGTCCCGCCCACATACAGAGGAGCCCCGTTTCCGCCTCATAGCTCTAGAGGAGGGATCCTTTCCTTGCGTGGTCTGGAAAGTATACCCGGCGTTTCCGTCGCATCTCAAGAGGAGGCGCTCTCCACTTGAAACGGGAGAGGAACTCCAGGTTCGTGCCACCGTTCCCACACTCCCCGGAGATGTCTCATTCCATTCCACGGAAACCTTTTTTCCCTGCACTGCCTCGACTTTCAAGCTGAGGATCGACTCACACCACGGTGGCATGTGGGACAGCCCTGTGGGAAAGCCTCGTGAGAAAGTCTCCTGAGAAAGCCTCGAGGGAAAGCCACAGATCCCATGATCCACGCGAAGGGAAGCGTGACACTGCTGCTACAGCTCGGGAGGAAAACCCACGTGCATATCCCCACTCGCGAAGAGGAATGACTCCCCTGGGAGACTCCAGAGGTACCCAAGATCCATGTCAGCACTGGAGAGGAATCCTCAGGATCCGGCACAGACTCCACACAAGGTCCCAGGGCCCGGCATCGGCGGGAGAGGAATCCCGAGAGGCCCCCGAGCAACTGCATGGGGACTGGCCTTTCCTGAGGCCACCAGAGCGGGTCCCTGAGGTCCCAGTCGTAAGTCGACAGCACCTGCGCAACTCGAGAAAATCCAGGAGGTTCTCCCCTCCAGGAGAGTTGAGGCCCATTTCTGCTGAGGCGTCTCGAGGCTAATCACACCTAACCTCTCGAACTTCCAAAGGGTCCTTCACACCCTTGTCTGCAACTCAAGAAGTTCCCCGACATACCCGTCTCCACTCGAGAGGAAGCACGAGAGTCCCGCCCACATCCAGAGCAGCCCCGTTTCCGCCTCATAGCTCGAGCGGAGGGATCCTTTCCCTGCGTGGTCGGAAAGAATTCCCGGCGTTCCCGTCGCATCTCAAGAGGAGGCGCTCTCCACCGGAAAGGCGAGAGGAACTCCAGGGTCTTGCCACCATTCCCAGAGTCCCCCAGATGTCTCAGTCCATTCCAGAGAAACCTGTTTTCCCTGCACTGCGTCGACTTTCAAGCCGAGGATCGACTCACACCACGGTGGCACGTGGGACAGCCCTGTGGAAAGCCTCGTGGAAAAGCCTCTTGGGAAAGCCGTCGAGGGAAAGCCACAGATCCGTTGATCCACGCGAAGGGAAGCGTGACACTGCTGCTACAGCTCGGGAGGAAAGCGCACGTGCATGCCCCCACTCGAGTAGAGGACTGACTGCCCTGGGGAGACTCCAGAAGTACCCCAAGGTCTATGTCAGCACTGGAGAGGAATCCTCAGGTTACAGCACCGACTCCCCACAAGAACTTATGCTCCGGCATCAACGGGAGAGGAATCCCGAGAGGCCCCCAAGCTACTCACATGGGGACTGGCCTTTCCTGAGGCTACCAGAACGGGTCCCTGAGGTCCCCATCGTAAGTCGAGAGCACCTGCCACAACTCGAGAAAATCCAGGAGGTTCTCCCATCCAGGCGAGATGAGGCCCATTTCCGCTGAGGCGTCTGGAGTCTAATCACTTCTAATATCTGGAACTTCCAAATGGAAATTCACACCATTGCTGCAACTCAAGAAGTTCCCCGACATACCCGTCTCCACTTGAGACGAAGCACGAGAGTCCCGCCCACATCCAGAGGAGCCCCGTTTCCTGCCTCCTACCTCGAGAGGAGGTATCCTTTCCCTGCGTGTCGGGAAAGAATTCCCGGCATTTCCGTCGCATCTCAAGAGGAGGCGCTCTCCACAGGAAAGGCGAGAGGAACTCCAGGGTCGTGCTACCATTCCCAGAGTCCCCCAGATGCCTCAGTCCATTCCAGGGAAACCTGTTTACCCTGTACTGCCTCGACTTTCAAGCCGAGTATCGACTCACACCACGGTGGCACGTGGGACAGCCCTGTGGGAAAGCCTCGTGGGAAAGCCTCGTGGGAAAGCCTCGAGGGAAAGCCTCGTGTGAAAGCCTCGACGAAAAGCCACAGATCCCTTGATCCACGCGAAGGGAAGCACGGACACTGCTGCTACAGCTCGGGAGGAAAGCGCATGTGCATGCCCCCACTCGAGACGAGGACTGACTCCCCTGGGGAGACTCCGAGAAATACCCCAAGATCCATGTCAGCACTGGAGAGGAATTCTCAGGTTCCGGCACTGACTCCACACAAGGTCTTAGGCCACAGCATCGACGGGAGAGGAATCCCGAGAGGCCCCCGAGCAACTTGCACGGGGACTTGCCTTTCCTGAGGCCACCAGAGCGGGTCCCTGAAGTCCCCGTCGTAAGTCGAGAGCACCTGCCGCAACTCGACAAAATCCAGGAGGTTCTCCCCTCCAAGCGAGATGAGGCCCATTTCCGCAGAGGCGCCTCGAGGCTAATCACACCTAACCTCTGGAACTTCCAAAGGGTTCTTCACACCCTTGCTGCAACTCAAGAAGTTCCCTGACATACCCGTCTCCACTTGAGAGGAAGCACGAGAGTCCCGGCCACATCCAGAGGAGCCCCGTTTCCGCCTCCTAGCCTGAGATGAGGGATTCTTTCCCTGCGTGGTCCTGAAAGAATTCCCGGCGTTCCCGTCGCATCTCAAGAGGAGGCGCTCTCCACAGGAAAGGTGAGAGGAACTCCAGGGTCGTGCCACCATTCCAGAGACAACCAGATGTCTCAGTCCATTCCAGGGAAAACTGTTTTCCCTGCACTGCCTCGACTTTCAAGCCGAGGATCGACTCAAACCACGGTGGCACGTGGGAAAGCCCTGTGTGAAAGCCTCGTCGGGAAAGCCCTGATCCCTTGATCCACGCGAAGGGAAGTACGACCCTGCTGCTACAGTTCGGGAGGAAAGCGCACGTGCATGCCCCCACTCGAGTCGAGGACTGACTCCCCTGGGGAGACTCCAGAATTACCCCAAGGTCCATGTCAGCACTGGAGAGGAATCCTCAGGTTCCGGCACTGACTCCACACAACGTCTTAGGCCCCGCATCGACGGGAGAGGAATCCTGACAGGCCCCCCGTGAAACTCGCAAGGAAATGGCCTTTCCTGAAGCCACCAGAGCAGGTCCCTGTGGTCCCGGTCATAAGTCGAGAGCACCTGCCAAAACTCGATCAACTCCAGGAGGTTCTACCCTCCAGGCGAGATCAGGCCCATTTCCGCTGAGGCGTCCTGAGGCTAATCACACCTGTACATCTGGAACTTCCGAAGGGTCCTCCACACCCCTTGCTGCATCTCAAGAAGTTCCCCCGACATACCCGTCTCCACTCGAGAGGAAGCACGAGATCCG